>NW_024412416.1:19287695-19329245 GCF_014898765.1 Herpailurus yagouaroundi
CCGCAGGTAAGTGCCCGAGTCCGCGCCCCGTGGGGGGAACTCGCTGCCTCCCGCGGCGGGTCGCGGGGAGCCCGACTCCGCAGCCCAGGCCCGCGCTCCGGGCGGCCTCGTGCTCCGCCCAGGTGGCCTTTGCCCGGGGGCCCCCGAGGGTGCGGGCGCGGGCGATCTCCGTCTGGCAGCCCCACGGCCTCCCTGGCCCGCGGGGTGGGGGAGGGTGCGCGGTCCCGGAGGGGCGGGGGTGCAACCCCGATACCCCGCGCCGGACAGGGCCGGGGGAGCCGGGGCAAGAAACAAAAGTCGGAGGCTACACCAGGGCGTCTACAGGTTTCCTCCGCCTTTGGAGAGAACCTCTTCCTTCAGCCCGGCACGGGCGGAGTGTGAGCGCTCCTGTGGGCGAGTGTGAATGCGTGTGCCCAGGTTCTGGCCGATCGTGGAGTTGGGGGGGCGGGGGGGGTAGGTTCTGCTGAAGGGGGCGGCCCAGCGCGCCTGCACCCCCCGAAGAGTCCACGGGACGCGCGGCTCTGCCCAGGTCCGGTTAAACCCGCCATCTCTGTGGCGGTCTCTGAGGGCCACCTTTCCTGGCAGGGGTTCGGAGACGGAGTGAGGACCGGGACGGGGCAAGGAGCGGAGCCTGGGAAGGCTGAGGCCAGAGGAAGATGGTGAGGGAGAGTTTGGGGACCTCTGGCCGGCTCCACCTGGCCCTGCACAGTTGGAGGCCAGGAAATTTTCTCCCCAAACACATCCGCAGGGGTCAGAGAGGCAGAGAAACAGGCGCCTGTAGTGAAGTATTCAGCAAGGCTCTCAAAGAATATGCTCTTTTTAGAGTTTGGAGGTCATCCAGCGATTGTAACAAAGTACCCAGACATTAAAGGGACAAGTGGACTAGCAAGATTTTGGAAAACATTAACATTAAAATGCCTTTTGTGATTTGACTTTAATTACCTTTGCTTATGTCCCTGAAGAATAAAGGAATTAAGTTAAAAACATACAAACCTCACACCTGATTTGTCCCTAAAGGAGGTTTTGGGGTCAGCCAGACTTTCCCTCCCCCAAGCTTCCACATCTCAGGAAATAGCTCCCTAGTCAACTCAGTTGCTCAGTTGCAGGGAATTCGCCCCCCAGCCTGTACCTCCATCCCTTGAATTCAGTGTTAGCAAGTTCTGTTGGGTTTACCTAGGTGTCTGGGCTCAGCCCTTCCTTCCCACAGTCTCGACCCTAGCCCGAAGGTATCAGCATCTCTCTCCGGTATGATTGCAATCCTCCCCTCTCCAATTCTTTATTTGACAGCCAGAGTGATTTTCTTTTTTTTTTAATAAGTGAATCAGAATGTGATTTACTCCCAGAATGTGATTTAATGTGAATCAGTCCTCTGCTTAGAACCCTGCCATGGCTTCTCTCCTTGTGATTGGCGTGAAATCTAGGACACCTCCTTCCCCTCAGTTGATCCGGCCTCTGCCATCATCAACCACCTGGCCATTGCCCAAGCCACCCCTGCCCCCCACCAGCCACCCTGGCCCAGCTCACTCTCCAGCATGTGGCCTCTGCAGTGCTGGCCCTGGAGTCTTCACATGGCCAGCATGTTAAGCTCAGCCTCTTTCTCAACAACCCTCTCTCGCTGTCCTTCTGGAGCCTCCCCTGGTGTTGTGTTCCTTCTTCATGTATTTCATTTCTCCTTTAATTACCTGGCGGTCTCTTCTGGAGCTCCAGGGACACAGACCAGTATTGCTCACTGCTGGGTCTTCACTCCCAGAACTAAGAGGTGCCCAGGACACATGGTATAGTGATGGAATGGTGAATGGACAGCCTTAACCCGTTTGTGGTTTCAGACTCCTGAAGGGCTTCTGTTCCCAAATCCCTTGGGTGCTCATCTCAGATGGAGACCACACATTTCTCTGGTCTGCAGCTCCATGATATTTTGATGCTCACAAATCCATTAAACACATTTTGTAGCAAGCCAGTAACTAGTCAGGGAGACTAGCAGTGCCAAAAGGATGTCAAGGACCATGGGCCAACCATCCCTACCAGGCTTCTCATTCAAAGAAATTACTGGATAATATGAGAATTACTCACATGCTTTATTTGCAAGCGTCTTCCCCGTACTGGCAATCGTTTCCAAGCCTCCTGAAAAGACAGGTGAGGAGGTGCAGGTCCTCCTATGTTTCTCTCTATTTATCCTGTGTCTGAAACTTTGTAACTGTCCCTTCCCGACCAGCTGTAAGTTTCATGAATTACATGGCAGTTCACTCCATGGAAAGGGCCCAATGAAAACATCTGTACAATGAAGGTCAAGTTCCTTTTTTTCTTTTTTTCATTAAGTATTCAGGTTTATTCGTTAATGCAGGTATAAAGAACTGGCAAATGAAAATTGGTGAGGTTTTAAAGATTATTAAAATAATTATTACAAAAAAAAAATCCTCTCGAAACTCTCTTAAGAATGTATATACACCATGATGACAAGATAGACCTGTAACTTACAACCATGATTTGTTGCATTGATCTAAACCCAAAAGGAGCAGGAAGAAGCAAAGATCCGTTTGAGGGCAAAAATTGAGCAAAAACTGAGTTACCTCATTTTAAAACTTCTACCTTAGAGTCTAAGCCAACATACAAATTGCAATTGAAAAACTCCAGTGGTAAAAAATCCTTCATTGGTAAAGTGATTTTTCAAAAGGAAACTGAAAATGAAAAGGGGAACAAAATGTGCTGGGCAAGGGTTGGCCTAAAATATTTTAACGATTTTTTTTTTTTATCACTTAAAAGCATTCTATGGTAAGACACTTCTGTTTTCAGAAGGAACATCTACTAGCATTTGGATTTTGAGGTGTTGTTAGGTGTATGTGGTAGCTGATTTTAAGAGGTGTTTGAAAGCAGATAGGAACTGTGCCTCTTGGTTTCTGAATGTTACTGTAGGATTTGGAGCCTTTTTATTTATTTAGTTTTTTTAATGTTTATTTTTTGAGAGTGAGAGAGAGAGACAAAGCATGAGTGGGGGGAGAGGCAGAGAGGGACGGAGACACAGAATCTGAAGCAGGCTCCAGGGTCTGAGTTGTCAGCACAGAGCCTGATGCAGGGCTCGAACTCACGAACCGTGACCTGAGCCAAAGTCGTACGCTTAACCAAGTGAGCCACCCAGGCGCCCCTGGAGCCTTTAATTTAAGATGGAGATTATTTTCGTCTTCAAGTTGATTTTCCTGTCTCAATTTGATTTTCCTAATCAGGTTTTGCAATCTACAGTGCTTTGATGGTCTAAATTTTGTCCAGATTGATCATTTCTCCTTGGAATTTTTAGGCTCCCAAACTTCAGACACAGGCTTTCCTATGTATGGCTTCCTCAGACCTTTCACTCTTTAGTTCAGAAAGGTGGGGGTGCATCATGGATGAGTCCTCTGGGGCAGGCTTTCCAAGCTCCCCCTTCCCCTGCCTGTAGGAGTACAACCCACCTGGGCCAGGTGCCCGATTTCCAGACTCTAAGATGATACAGCCCCAGTGCTCTGCCCTCCAGCCTTGATGTTCTGAGCTTGTTAATCAGAGAGCAGCAGGGAGACCCTGCTGGTCTCCCAGGCCTCCCGCTGGTATTGTAGGTAAGAACCACAACTCTGGCCCTGTTGTAGAAAGTGATTCCAGAAAATTTACCTTACTTGAAATCACATAGCCACCCCAAGAGGTTCCCTGGGTGAGAGGCTGCAAGTCTATTTTTAACAGATGGGAAAACTGAGACACACATAAGTTTTCGCTTGAGGTCACACTGCTGATCTGTGACAGAGACAGTCCAAGCCTTTGACATCCAACCTGTGCTTTTTTCCTTTCCATATTGTCTTGGGTATGATTTATATGGCCTTGATTTTTTTTTTTTTTTTTTTTTTTTACTACACTTTATCAGTCTCCATTTCAGAGGTATGTGTCTCAGAGAATAGTTGCTAATTACTTATGTAATGGTTCTAGAAGGTTCTGAGCAGGTTCTAGAAGGTACCCTGAACAGTATGGGCACTGAGCAAGCTACCAAATAAGGCTGGAAGAGCACTGGGGCTGCCTCATCTAGAGCCTGGAAATCTGGCACCTGGTCCAGGGGGGCTGTACTCCTAAAGGCAGCGGAAGGGGGAGCTTGGCAAGTCTTGCCCCAGAGGACTTGTCCATGATAGTATAGACTCTACACCAACACTAATAGAAACACACACATTTCATATACTAATCCCCTCCCCACTGTGCAATGTATCCCATGCCAGGCCTGAGCTGGACCTGGGTCTTTCCCTCAAGGCAATGGATGTCACCTGTGTTGGGGGCACCACCCTCCCCCCAAGTTCAGTGGGAGCCCAGCATGAGAGAACCGCACTCTGCTTCAGCATTTACCACAGTTGTACTGGTTTGGGGCTAGATAAGTCTCTGTTGTGGGTGGTGCCCTGTGCATTATAGGAAGTACAGTAATATCCCTGACCTCTACCCACTAGTTGTCTGTAGCACCCAGACCCTGAGTTGTGATGACCAAAAATGCCTACAGACATTGCCAGATGTATCCAGGCAGGCAAAATGTGGGGCTCCTTTCTGTTATCCCCCAGGGTGCACACTGACTTGTCTTCATAACCAGTACCAATGCCTTCTGGAACCCTCACTTCAGGACTGTTGCCTGGTTGCCTCTTTGGGATTACATGCTTGCCTCTGGGCTTCTGGAAGAGCTGGTCCTGGGCAGAGGGGAAACCTTATATTGTGACCAGTTTAAAGTGCATCTGCCCCACCCCAGCTGGAGTGTGAGCCCCTGAAAGCAGAAGCCTCGAGTAGTCATAGCGATGTCGCTGTGCAATTGACAAGGGTTATGTGTTGACTAAACAGTGGCTGAGCCCTTACCAGTAGGTGTCTGTCATTGTTGGGGTTTCTTAGGACTGTTTTTAAGTAGACATGATCAGCGGGGTGCAAGTTGGGGTGGGGGCAGCTCATCCTTTCACTGCCCCCACCTGACTGGGCATGGCTAGACAGACAGAATGTCAGGAATGTTGCAAGAAGAGAAATACCTGTGCGATGTATAAATAGTAAATGTATTGGGGCGCCTGGGTGGCTCAGTTGGTTAAGTGTCTGACTTTGGCTCAGGTCATGATTTCATGGTTCGTGAGTTCGAGCCCCGCATCAGGCTCTGTGCTGACTTCTCAGAGCCTGGAGCCTGCTTTGGATTCTGGGTCTCCTCCTCTCTCTGCCCCTCCCCAGCTCATGCTCTGTCTCTGTCTCTCTCTCAGAAATAAATAAACATTAAAAAAAAAACATTAAAAAAATAAAATAAATAGTAAATGTGTGCAAGGGTACAAGAAGGAACTTGACAATTAAGAAAAGCTTTCTGATTTTATAATGTTTTTCACCACCAGAACGAGACTGCTTTCTGCTCAGCCATGACGGCGTGTCTGTGCCTCAGTCCACCCTCCGGGCAGCGGTGGCGGCGGTGACCCTGGCCAAAACTGACTTGGAGAATAGCCACCGAGGGTTGATGGCTGGCATGTCTCGGCGACCGCCCAGCATGTACTGGTGTGTGGGTCCAGAGGGCTCAGCTGTGTGTCCAGAACGTGCCATGGAGACCCATAATGGTAAGAGCAGGGCCAGTCTCACATGCTGGGCACAACCTGCAGTTCCTGTCCTGTGGGGAGTCTAGAACTAGGGGTGTTCAACCCGAGGGTTGAAAGTCTCATTATAAAACTTATCGTGGGATTCTCACTTAAATTCTAAACGTTAGGGGCTGTGGGCCAAAATTTATTATGGAGTCAAGGATCCTAAGAATCAGGGCATTACTTCATGTTGGTTAAAGGTTTTTTGATGGGGATTTGGTTTCATGATAAAAATGATGCATATTTATTAAAAAAGAGAGAAGTAGGAAAAAAAAAATATTGCCCAGAGTGCCACTGCCCTAAACACAAGCACTGCTACTGTCTTGAGATGTTCTCTTCTAGTCTGCTTCCTTCTGGGCTTCAGGGATTTTGTTTTAATTTTGTAGTGTATAGTTTACTATCCTACTTTTTTCCTCCTAAGTTCACCAGTCACCTAGCTCGTATGATCTGGTGAAACATCTTACGTGGGAACACTGTGTAAAATGATTGACCTAGTCCTCACTCTCCTGTGAGGTGTGTGGGGATATATAGGTTGCTTCTAGTTGCTGAATCTTACCAAAAACATCCCCTCCTGTTTTTACACTTAGTTTTAAGACTATTTCCATAAAGTAGATTTGTAGGGAGATTATTAGGTTTGAACACTTTTAAGCCTCTTTATACGTATGGCCAGATTTCCACTAGAGTTAGTTACACCACTTTTTAAAAATTTTTAATGTTTTATTTATTTATTTATTTATTTATTTATTTATTTATTTATTTATTTTTAGAGAGAGAAAGAGAATGTGAGTGGCGAAAGGGCAGAGAGAGAGGGAGACAGAGAGTCCCAAGCTGGCATCACACTGTCAGCACAGAGCCCGACACAGGGCTCTATCCCACGAACCGTGAGATCCTGACCTGAGCTGAAATCAAGAGTTGGACACTCAACTGACTGAGCCACCCAGGCGTCCCTATGTGTTTTACCACTTTTAACACTATTAACACAAGTTAAGAGGATGGCAGTGACACTGCTGAGGTTTTTTTTTTATTCTTTTTTTTTAATTTTATTTTTTTTTTCATTTCCTAATCAGTATTTTTTTTAATTTAAATCCAAGTTAGTGAATATATAGTATAATAATGGTTTCAGGAGTAGAACCCTGAACACTTACATATAACACCCAGTGCTCATCCCAGCAAGTGTCCTCCTTAATGCCCATCACCCATTTAGTCCATCCCCCACCCAGTACCCCACCAGCAACTCTCAGTTTGTTCTGTGTATTTAAGAATCTCTTACGGTTGGTGCCCTTTCTGTTTTTATATTATTTTTGCTCTCCTTCCCTTTTGTTCATCTGTTTTGTATCTTAAATTCCACATATGAGTGAAGTCATATGATATTTGTCTTTCTCTGACTGACTTATTTCGCTTAGCATAAGACAGTCTAGTTCCATCCACGTTGTTGCAAATGGCAAGATTTCATTCTTTTTTATTGCTGAGTCATATTCCATTGTATGTATATACCACATCTTCTTTATCCATTCATCCATCGATGGACATTTGGGCTCTTTCCATACTTAGGCTATTGTCAATAGTGCTGCTATGAACAATGGGATGCATGTGCCCCTTAGAATCAGCATTCCTGTATCCCTTGGATAAATACCTAGTAGTGCAATTGCTGGGTCATAGGGTAATTCTACTTTTAATTTCTTGGGGGACCTCCATACTGTTTTCCAGAGTGGCTGCACCAGTTTGCAATCCCACCAGCAATGCAAAAGAGTTCCTTTTTCTCCACATCTTCGCCAACATCTGTTGTTGCCTGAGTTGTTAATTTTAGCCATTGTGACAGGTGTGAGGTGCTATCTCATTGTGGTTTTGATTTGTATTTCCCTGAAGATGGGTGATGTTGAGCATTTTTTCATGTGTCTGTTAGCCATCTGGATGTCTTTGGAAAAGTGTCTATTCATGTCTTTTGCCCATTTCTTCACTGGATTATTTGTTTTTTGGATGTTGTGTTTGATAAGTTCTTTATAGATTTTGGATGCTAACCCTTTATCTGATAGGCAGAGATACTGTTGTTAACAATAAATATTTGTTAAGTCCCTAGTACATACCAGGCACTAGATTCAGTGTTTTAGGTTGTTGAATTCTCACAATGACCTATAAAATGGATATTTACCCCCATTTTATAGCTGAGGAACTTGAGAGTAAAGAGATGTGTAGATACGTGGTGAAGGTCAACAATTTATAAGTGGCAGAACTGCTGTTTGAACCGTGTCTTAACTCTAGAATTTCTCGCCCTTAAAATCTAGGCCATTGTGTAGGATATGAGAGGGCCCATATGTTGGGTTTGAGAGGGCCAGGGTGTTTGTACCCTTCATCAAGTTAGCGATCCAACAGTGCACCTGGCTCAGCAGATATTGTCCAGTTACTCGAGTGTTTTTCTTCATTGAAAATGCCCAAAAGCTAACTAGGGTGATGTTCCTGGAAGATTTCTTTGTGCATAAATCAGATTATGAAATGGGAAAATAATTTGTTTCTTGACATTGCCCAGCACTAAATGTTCCCAGAATGTTCAATTTGCATCCTTTGAAAAGTTATTTCTCTCTTAACGACGTATGTCTTTTTTTTTTCTCTCTTTTTGGCTGCTTGTTAGAAAGGTGACCTGTGGAAGAACATAATACCCGCTGTTTGGGTAGCACCTCTACTTTCCAGCTCCATTATTCTACCTATCTCTCCTCTTTGCAAGGGACATTGGGGTTTACTGGGTGGGTGACTGTGGCATCTGAAAAAACCCTAGAGGGGATCTGCCCAGTCCCCTTCCTGGTCAAGAGTTGATGACCTAAATGAGTGGCTCTCTACCCTCGCCCTCAGAAACACTGGGATGTCTAAACTACCATTGGCCAGGAAGCCCCTAGGCATAAGCATTTAAAAAAAGTGTTCCACCCCCTCTTCATGATTCTAATGTGCAGCTGGGACTGAGAATCAATGGGTCTAAATGGGTTGGGTCCGTAGAGCAGCACTTCCCAAATTGTAGTATATACTTGAATTCCCAGGCGATCTTGGTGACCTGCGGATGCCCACTGGGTAGGTCTGGGGGCCCCCAGAGCCTGTGTTTCTAATAGGCTCCCAGGTCATGCTGATGTTCTGGTCTACCCGCCAAGTGCAAGGCTGAGATGATACTTTCTGAGGTGTCCACCCTAACCCCACTGATTCTTACGGATCCTGGGGACCTCGGCCAGTGGACTCTGAACAGACATGGATCCAGCCCTGCCTCCAGGCCTGAGATAAGACAGATAACCAGAAACTGTTCATGTGCACTGAGAGGCCAAGCACTGAAACTACCCAGCCCCCATTTTTTATTCTCTTCGAGGTCTGTCTGGACTTTACCCTTCTCCCATAGAAGGGTTCCCCACTAGCTTAGAAGAAGCAGGCTCAGAAAAGTCTTTTCTGCTCCAGGGGCCTCTTTCCCCAGTGGAATCTCAGGATTCGCCACCACCCTGCTCTGAATGAACCATAGGACACACACAAGGGTACAGGAGCTTATGGGAGTCAAGCAGCCCCCACTGGGGACTGCTCTGGGTGCTGGGGGTTGGAGGGAGGGGTTCCCCAGGGGAGGTGATGTCTTGTGAATCCCTGATGCTAAGGGAGGTGTTTACGTGAGGACAAAACACATAAACCACAGAGTTGAAGAAGATAAGAAGAAAGTGGCCTGAAATGCATGGGACAATTCTGTCCTATGGCTCAGCATTATGGCAATTATTTTCTCTGTTAAGGAATTATAATAGTAATTGAATTCTCCTAAGGACTCAATGAAGAAGTGCAAATTTATGCCCGCACTCCCAAGGTAGAAAGGTACCACAGGTGGTTGCAGAGGAGCTGAGGGTGGGAGTCCCGCCTTGGGACCCTCAGGGACGACTTTCAGCACTCCCTTCCTGCTGGCAATGGGCTGCTTACTTGGTGGCCAGACGTCAGGCACCTTCTGGCCTCCTATAGCCACCATTGAACCCCCGTGAGAGCAGTGGAAGAATGAGGGCAGAGGAGGACACCCCCCCACTCCTTGCCTGTCCCCTCCACAGAACAGCATCACCATGGGGACCTCCACAGGATCCCACAGGCACTGGGAATGTTAAATCTGTTACCTGTGGCTCTGATGTTAAATCTATTACCAGAGGCCCTGCTAATTGCATGTTCGCTAGAGTGACGAGGACTTCTGTGACTGTCTTGTTTGAAACCCACAGGTTGCTTCTGACGGTGTTTTCTTTTTTTAAGTTTATATATTTATTTATTTTGAGATAGAGAGAGAGAGTGTGCGCACACAAGCAGGCGAGAGGCAGAGAGAGGGAGAGAGAGAATCTTAAGCAGGCTCCACACTGTCAGCGCAGAGCCTGACGTGGGGCTCGATCTCACAGACTGTGAGATTATGACCTGAGCCAAGATCAAGAGTTGGACACTTAACCAACCAACTTAAGCCACCCATGCGCCCCATGACTGTGTTCCTTTTCTTTTCACTGAGAGGGAAGCAGTGGGCAGACACACAATGGGATTCACACAATGTAAGGTTGGGGTTGGGGGAAGGGTGGGGAGCTTAAGGGCCTGCCTGTGGGGTTAATCGGGACTGCATTCAATTCTTCGTGCTGGGTGACCTCCACTGAGTGGCTCAACTTCTCCGAACCCTGATTCAGGCAGACACAGGATCTCAGTGGGATGCACCAATGACAGTTTATTTCTGGCCTCCACACCAGCAGGTGGCTGGGGAGGGGGCTCTATTACACGGAGCTGTCTGAAGCTCTGCTTCACGTGACTCCTGTTCTTCTGAGACCAGGGGACGCTCTTTCCCTACCAATGGCAGAGATGCAAGTGGAGAAAGCAGAAGCATGCCAGGTCTCTTAAGGCCTTGGCTCAGAATGGCATGCTGTTGCCCTTGGCCAAAGCAAGTCACAGGGGAGAGCCCAAATCAAGAGCTCCATCCGTGAGGAGGCCATGGCCAGGCTGTGGATGCAGACAGACATGAAAAATTGGTGTCCACTGTTCCATCTGCCACGATGGGAGTTGGCGGGCTTCAGTCGTTTGGAAAATCAAATGTACCTTATATGTATATATTCTTATTTATTTATTTATTTATTTATTTATTTATTTATTTAAGCAGCCAGCAGAGTGCCTTCCTCCCCTGAACTCCTACCTGGAGCCTATGTAACAGCTAACAGTGGAGTTGCTTTGATGGGCAGTAGTGAGGGGTGGGCTTGGTGAATCCCACCTGTGGGTCTTCACCTTGACCCCAGAGCTCTGCAGGCCCAGTTTAAAAATATCGCGTGTTGGATTTTATTTTCACAAAATGCAAATACACACACCAAGACCACAGCCTGAGGGCAGGTGACACTCAAAGGGTAGCACAGTCACATGGAGATTACAGCCACTGCTCTGTGCTCACCTGCAGGGTTTATGTTTTCTGCACTGAACTTGTGTTCCTTTTTCTGTTTGCTCCTTGTTTGTTTGTTTGTTTTTCGTATTATGTTTGCAACCAGAAGAATAACACTGCAATTTATTTTTAAAAGTGTTGACTTTTTAAATACCAATGTGTTGCGATTAGGATCTAACTGGCACACCTCAGCGCTCACGTTCAAGGTCAAATCCATGTCAGCTGGCCTCTTTCCTCCTAATTTCTTTCTGGAACAAATGGCATATTTGACTCCATGAGCCCGAAGCTGTACCCGCCATCTGGGTTGTTCCCCCAGCAAATGGGCTGGCTCTGTCCTGCCCACCTTCTCCCAGACCTTCTGGGATCACAGGGAGCCCTGCTTCCCCACCCCCACTCCAATCCACCTAAGGAAAATTGCCAGGAAGCAAACCAATGAGACTCTGATTATAGTCAATGTAGGAGCAGCTTGCTTTCACTCCAGAAGCTCTCTCTTTTAAAAATGCTTGGAAGAGGGGTGCCTGGGTAGCTCAATCACTTAAGCATCCGATTCTTGATTTCAGCTCAGGTCATGATCTCACAGCTCGTGAGTTTGAGCCCGGCATCAGGTTCCGTGCTGATGGTACAGAGCCTTCTTGGGATTCTCTCTCTCTCTCTCTCTCTCTCTCTCTCTCTCTCTCTCCCTCTCTCCCTCTCTCCCTCTCTCCCTCTCCCTCTCTCCCTCTCCCTCTCTCCCTCTCTCTCTCCCTCTCTCTCTGCCCCTCCCCTGCTCGTACGCTCTCTCCCTCTCTGTCTCTCCAAAATAAACTTAAAAAAAAATGGTTGAAGAATAACATACTTTGGAAATGATAAAGTTATTATGATGCCTCCAAACATAGTTTAGAAAAAGATCCAAACATTAACAAAAATCAGGAAAGAACTCACGTTTTACTTTCGGGTTTGGGGTGCTGAGGCATTTTGTGTGTGTTTGCAGATGTGTACGAGGTGTGTTTTTCATGCCCTTACCTGTACGGGTTGTATACCTCACCTTGTGCCTGTTTAGAATGGCTAGCCCTTCCAAAGCCCAGGAAGGTGCAAGTACTTCACCAGTTGCCCAGTGGTCCCAGGGGGTTCTGCCTGTGCCTGTCCTGTGTTTGCTCAGCACAGCTGTGTCCCAGGAAGGCTTGTTGCAATCTTATTAGCGCTGTCAGCAGTCAGCTTGCCTGAGGTTCAAGAGGAACATTTAGAAAGTGTGGAGGAGTGTAGAGTGTGTATGGATAGATCGAGGGTCAGTGAGATACTGGGCTGGGGCTGTGGGGCCATCTATGTGAACAAACACATCATTATGCATTCTTCCGCGTCTGACACCAGTCAGAGTGGAAAAACCTGTACTGCCAGCTGAGGTGAGGCTCCCTGGAAAGTTGAGAGGTGAACAAACTTCTAGATAATTCAAGCCAAGAACTCTTGGTGAGCCTTTTCTGGATCGTGGAGGGTGAGGGGGGCTTGGGCAGACGTCACTGGCGGTGGCTCACATACCCCAGAGCTCTGTGAGCAGTCCTGACTTCAGCTGCCTGCGTCTCAGAGCACTGTCCTCCACTGAACCAGCATGGACCAAAGGAGGAGAAGGAACATTCCAGAAGCTCTTCAAATCCCAGGTTTTTACATAGCCGCTTTTAGCGTCCTTCTCTTTTCCTTTTGCCTTTTTCAAATCTGTATTAAAAATAGCTTCCTAAGAGCCAAGGGGTTTGCTCGAGTAGGGGCTCCCTTCTTGCCTTCCAGAAATAGAACAAGGAAACAGGCTGAAATAGGAAGTGCCACTCCGGTGGTAGTGTGCTTTCTTGGCGGGCCGCTGGAAGAGATCCTACAGGGGACAGGTCCACACTGACGTGTGCCTTCCGGAGTGGAACTGCCAGCCCATGTGCCTGGAGGCGGTGTCCTGCTGGCGTCTGCCAGGCTGTGTGCATACCATGGGAGCCAGGAGGGCGGACAGGACTTTGCTTGGAAGGAGACCGAGGTCCAGGGGGATGTCCCAACCTCAGCCTGGCCTCAGGGGCAGCACTGGGCCTTCCAGGGACCACAGCCAGCATCCAGTAAGGAATCCCTTACTCAGTGAGGTGAAGGGAAGGGAGGCCAAGCCGTGGCCCTGGGGGTGGGAGAAACGGCTGTGGGCATCCGTCCACGCGGGTAGCAGTTGACACAGCTGTGCTTCATGCCCACAAAGCCCTGCCCCACTGCAGAAAGCTCTGGATTTGATGGGGGTTTTTAACATTAACCTCCGTCTGTGGCTTACGTCTTCTGATTATTTGTCCAGAATACACTTGCTTACCTCTAGCAATGGGAAACTGACTACTGCTCAAATAATGCCAGCCGTTCTATGGGCAACTCTGTTCGGAAGTTTATGTGGTGGGACCAGTCCTGCCTTCCTTGCATCCAGCTCCACCCACCTTGGCTGATAAGAATCCCTTAACCCCTTTCTTGAAATAATGAAAAGCAGATGTCTTGTCCTCACTCCCTGCGGATTCCTTTTTTAGGCTGAGTAAACCATCCCGCAGCCTTCAAGAGCAAGAAGCCTTCCACTTGGTTATCACTGGGATTTTGCTCCTTGGTCTGTGCACCAACATTAGGCCTTGGCCACCTGGGCCCAAGGAAAGAACTGCCTCCCACCCACTCCCTGCATCTTGTCATGGCGGCTCTTGGGAGCACCCACTCTAGGTGGCAAGAGCCTGAAGGTCACCCAGGGCCTCGGCCCCTACCCACTGCCCATCTTCCCCTACCCGACATTGGTCTTTACTCGGTTCCCTTTATGAGAGATGGGCAGGGTGGTCCCACCTGAAAGCCTTTGTGTTCACTGGGGACCAGCCAAGACCCACTTGGCATGCATTCAGTGGCCAAGAGAGGGTTTTTTTTTCCCAGCCCTGCACCTGGGCCCCTATGGCGCCATCAGTGGCCTGTGAGCAGGAAAGTATCTGTGTAGACATTGCCAGGTCCCAGTACAGAGGAATAAGGATTTTCTTCCACCTGTCTGGTTTCCTGGTCCACATGAGTCAGACCTTGAAGCAGCCATAATTAGGGATTTTTATGAAATTCTTTAATTCTCTGGGAATAGACCCCTCTGTCTGCAATAAGATATAAGTCCAAACTTTAGTGTATGGATTTCACACACATTTTCAGGAACCCTGATGAATGAAAATAGGGGGCTTCCAATATTCTTTGGAAGTCCTTTACCATCCTGGCCTCCCTTGTGTTTAGTTTGTCCAGATTCCACTTAAACATCTTGTTGTATATTGGCATTCATCATGAAGAGAGAAGGAAAAAAAAAAAAAACAAAAAAACCAGTAACACGCATCTCAAGCATCCTGAGCCCATAACCCTGATGTTATAGAAGAAATCATACATTAGCAGAGACGCCTGGGTGGCTCAGTCAGTTCAGCATCTGACTCTTGATTTCAGCTCAGGTCATGATCTCATGGTTTGTGAGTTCAAGCCCCACGTCAGGCTCCAGGCTGACAGCACGGAGCCTGCTGGGGTTCTCTGCCTCCCTCCTTCTCTTTGCCCCTCCCCCACTCGCTTTCTCTGTTCTCTCTCAAAATAAATAAATAATACTTAAAAAAAGAATTTATGTAAAAAAAGAAATCATACACTTGTTAGAAATTATATTTTCAACTGTAAATAACTTCTTAGGATTATACTTAATTTTGCTCATTCTTACTGGGGTTGTGCTTAGCAGTCTTTATCCCACCTACCACCATCCAACATCCAGTGGCCAGGACACGTCCCTAGGTGTTGATTGAAAATCGTCCACCTGGTGGTTTCAAGAGAACCAAGAACAAAAATAACTTAATTTTGCCATCTTGAATTTATCAGAGACTTAGAGATATTTATTTTTTTATTTTTATTTTTTTTTAGAGATATTTAAAAGTATTGAAAAATTGTAGTGCATTATTTTGGATACAGAACCATGTGATAGGGTGCCAGGGTGGCTCAGTCAGTTAAATGTCCGACTCTTGATTTCACCTCAGGTCTTGATCTCACAGTGTGTGAGTTTGAGCCCCACGTCAAGTTCTGCACTTGGGATTCTCTCTCTTTCCCTCTTTCTCTGCCTCTTCCCTGCTCACTCTCTCTCTCTCACAAAATGAATAAATTAAAAAAAAAAAAAACAAGAACCAATGTGATGATGTAAATTTGAGATTGGAATTTGAAAACAAAAGGACAAGAATTGACACTGGAAAGTTCCTTTTAGTAGCATATTTTGGACTTGAGATGAGCGCTTAAACACTGGCAGGTGACCTCAGGTGGCTTCCTGCGGAGGAAGGCCAGGACAGGGCCCTCACGCAATTCCACCTCAGCCTGGCGGTCAAGATCGAAAGGCTCCGGTGGGCAGTTGTCCATGTCTTCCTGCAGACATCACCAGCACCTCTGGGTTCAAAAGCAAAAAGCAAGCAGAGAGCCCTTGCCCCACAGTGGGCAGGAAGCACCCCAAAGTTAAGAAAAAGGTTTTTGTGTATAATTACACACATTTCTCATAGAACATTCATACAATACAGATAAAGCCACTGTACTTTTTGGTTCCTTTTCCGTCTTTTCCAAGTGATCACTGTTAACTGAGTGTGTTTCCTTCCCAGCCTCCCCCACACTTGTGCACATGCACGGGCACACGCACACACACACACACACGCCATTCTTTTGTATGTGTTTCTGGTTTTACATGCATGATATTCAATAGTACATGTGTTGTGCAACGTTTTTTCCTTGAGTTGTCTTGGAGTCTTTTTCATGTGCTCGTGCATAGCATGACTAGAATAAAATCGATGTAATCAGTCTTCCATTAAAGTGTCCTTAGATTATTTCTGCATTTTGCTTGTTATCGTAAGAGTTATTACTGCCTGTGACCCAGCAGAATTGCAAGATCAAAGAATAAGCACATTAAAAATTATCGAAGTGGGGCGCCTGGGTGGCGCAGTCGGTTAAGCGTCCGACTTCAGCCAGGTCACGATCTCGCGGTCCGGGAGTTCGAGCCCCGCGTCAGGCTCTGGGCTGATGGCTCGCAGCCTGGAGCCTGTTTCCGATTCTGTGTCTCCCTCTCTCTCTGCCCCTCCCCCATTCATGCTCTGTCTCTCTCTGTCCCAAAAAATAAATAAACGTTGAAAAAAAAAATTAAAAAAAAAATTATCGAAGTAATACACACCCCTGGGTAAAGAAGCGAGTGACACAGAACAGACATTAAGGCAAAGCGCCAGTGTCAACTCCCAGAAGGGCGTCTATTTCCTGTTTCTAATTCCAGTTCCTTAGGTCATTACCATTTCTCTACATAGGGAATATATGCCTGCACATCTGCTCCATCGGCTGAGCCAGCGTCCGTGGCCTGCCTGCCGTGATAAATGATTTCCTTCACTTCTGTGCCACGTCTCCCAGCTGCTTCACCCATACTGATTCTATCAGTGTTGACGCACCTTTGGGTTGCATTTGTGGTGTTCAGTGATATGTTCCCATTACTGCGATTTGGCCCAGGGACTCAGTGTCATCCTTGCCCCGTGGGGCCCAAGGGGTGAGCACCTGTTCTCTTCTTTTTACTTCCACCCCCCATATCTGACTCCTACTCAGAAGTCTTTGGCCCCTTGTTTATATGAAGCACATCATCCAGAAGACTCCTAGCACAGGCTTATGCAGGCGCACACAAGAGACTGGGCATTCCTGGAAGCAGGTTCACTTTGCCCTCCCTGGGTCCCAGCTGGAAATTGTCTGCCTTCAGAACTTGGAAGAGCCCGCTCTATCGTCCTCTAATGCAGTTTGATTCTCCTTGCTTTGTGGATGACTTTTGTTTTCTTCCCCCCCCCCCCTCCTCTGTGGCAGCTTTTAGAATCTTCTGAATGCTTGGTCTTCCGAAATCTCGTCACCACAAGATGTGGGTGAGGGTCTTTTTTTCATTCATGCTGCTTGGCACTGCGTAGGCCAACTGTTTAGGCCTGGAAAATTCCTTGTATTCTCTTTGATAATATCTTCCTCCTCTGCTTTTTGTCTTTGAGGTTTGGTTTTGTTTGTTCTTCTGGAACTCCTTTTAGTTACAATAGATGTTGCTTATCTTTTCTCTCACATTTTCTGATTTTTCTTCTTCTTCTGAAAATTGTAGACATGTTTTTTAAAATTTTTTAATGTTTATTTATTTTTTTTTTAATTTTTTTTTTCAACGTTTATTTATTTTTGGGACAGAGAGAGACAGAGCATGAACAGGGGAGGGGCAGAGAGAGAGAGGGAGACACAGAATCGGAAACAGGCTCCAGGCTCTGAGCCATCAGCCCAGAGCCCGACGCGGGGCTCGAACTCATGGACCGCGAGACCGTGACCTGGCTGAAGTCGGACACCTAACCGACTGCGCCACCCAGGCGCCCCAATGTTTATTTATTTTTAAGAGAGAGAGAGAGTGTGAGCAGGGGAAGGGCAAAGAGAGAGGGAGACACAAAATCCAAAGCAGGCTCCAGGCTCTGAGCTGTCAGCACAGAGCCCAATGTGGGGCTCGAACTCATGGACCGTGAGATCATGACCTGAGCCGAAGTCAGACACTCAACCAGCTGAGCCACCCAGATGCCCCAGAAAATTTTAGAGATGTTCTTGACTTCATCTTCCATCTCCTGTACTGAAAGCTTCATTTTGGCATCCATTTGTGATTTCCGAAAACCTCTTTCCTATTCTTGGCGGTTTCTTTCATAGCATTCTGTTCCTTATGTCTGAGGTGTCTTCTTGAATTCTCCTGAGGATCGTAACTGGCATTTATTTTATTTTATTTCAATGTCCATCGTATTACTTTCTCAGCTAATTTTTAAATTGATCTCTTCTATCAAATTTATTCAAATAAATTTTTTAAAATGAATTCTAGATAAACCAATAATTTGAACTGTGAGATCATGACCTGAGCCAAAGTCGGATGCTTAACTGACTGAGCCACCCAGGAGCCCCTTGGGGAGCTCTTTTTAATGTCCTTTGTTATCTGTGTGTCTTCTAAATCCTGACTTCCTGTTTGTTGTACTAATTCAGCATTATTTTGTGAATAGGTATCAAGCATCTTTCTGTGGTGGACACTGTTCTAGATTCTTAGGACATAGCAGGGGTGTGGCCTCTGCACTCCTGGAGCTTGTAATTCTAGCAGGAAAAACAGACAACAAAGAACAGGAAAAATCAGAGAGTGATCCTTGATGAAGATAGCATTACAGCAACAGGAGGTACTCAAGAAACTGTGTGGCTATTTTTAATTGTTATTTGGTAAGACATCTCTGAGGAGGTGACTTTGAATTTCAGGTCTGCTTTGGTTGACCAGGAAGGAAGGGGTCACTGGAAGACTGGGAAGAAGAGAGATTTTGAAATATACTGAAAATAATATAGCATGAGGTGCCCAGCTCTCCTTCCCATGCTCCTTCATTCACTCCTTCATTCACTCCACACTGTATCAGAACCCTCTACAAACTGAGCACTGGGAAGGTGGGAAAATGTCCTCCTAATACTTCTTTTTCCGGGGGCGGGGTGGGGGGATAAATAGACTGTATGCACCACTGTCAGGAATGAAAATTAACCAGTGTGCAGGGGATGGGGGGTGATGGGCAGAGGACACATCTTTAGATCAGATGTCAGGGAAGACATCTAGAGAGATGTGGCACCTACTCAGAATCAGGTGAATGGAGGGAGGAAGTCAGTCCCATAAAGGGCTGGGGAAAGGGCCCTCCTGGCAAGGATACCTGCCAGTGCACAATCTGTGAAGAGGGGCTGAGCTGGGCAAATTGGAGCAGCCACAAGATGGCCTGTGTGCCTGGAGCAGAGTGCTAGAAATGTCAGGTGGGACTGGAGAGGTGGGCCTTCCTGGCAGGCCAGGCCAGGGGCTCAGATTTTATTCAGAGAGTAATTAGAGCTGCCTAGGGGCGGCGCGGTTGGATTTGGGAACTAGGGGATGGGGGGGGGGGGGGGGCGGAGCATGACCCAGGTGGGTGGGGCAGGAGCAGGAGCAGGAAGAAGAGGCTGGACCTGGGATCTGTTCCCAAGCAAAAGCTATCACGACCTGTTTAAGTATTTACTGTTACACAGCAAGCCACTCATAATTCACTGGCTTAAAACAACAGCAATTTATGGCTTCTGTGGGCCGGGAACCCGCAGGGCACAGCTGGGTGGCTCTTGGGGCAGCCTTCCCACGACTGACGCCTCAGTGCTCCTCCTCATGACTTCTCCCCCTCCACGTGCTTTGTCATCATCCAGCTGCTTGGCCTGAGCTTCCTTCCAGCATGGCAGGTGGATTGAGGGCGTTGAGAAGCACAAGCTCTCAGGCCTCCCGGAAGGTTAGGCCCGGTGCTGTCTCTTCATCACTTCTGCTGCCCCCTGTTGGTTCAAACAGGTGAAAAGGCCAGTCCGGGTTCTGGACAGGATGGGAGAGATTCCACGGCTTAAAGGGAGGAAAAGCAAAAAGTTTGTGGCCATCTTTAACACACCACAGAACTTGATAATGGATTACAAGTGAGGAGGAAAAGAAAGAGGCATCAGATGTATAACATGACAGGTGTAGTTAGAGCCCCCCACTTTGGGCCTCTCCCTGATTTCTGCCCTCCCATCAGCCCCCAAAGGTAGCCATTATTTTGAAAATAATTCAAACCCTTTGCCATGTTTTATAACATTGCTATATAGGTATATATAGATATTGATATAGATAGATATAGATATATCCATAAGTATGTAGTGTTATTTCTGTCCTGCCAGATGAGTCCCCTCTGGGCTGCCACCTGGGTCACCATAAATTCCACAACATCATCTGCCTGGGTTAAGGAAGAGGCTTCACTGAGGGGAAAGGAAATCACAAAGCCTAGCTTTGCAAGGTGGACTGCATGTGGTCCCCAGGCTCTCATCCTCTCCTAGGGAGGCATGCCAGGCCTTCAAAGAGGTGGGTTCCAGTCCAGCAGAGGGTCTAGCATGGACCTGCCTTCTCAGAAGGCTAGCCTGTCAGTGGTGTGCTAGGTGTGATGCTGGCTGTGCAGCTTCGAGCCATGGGACGGAACTATGGCACGTCACAATGCCTCAGCCCCTGAACCCACAGGAAACTGAGCATGGGTGCCAACCGTTTAGCTGAGAGAAGGGGGCACCCCTCAACTGGCTTGTTGTCTGTGTTTGTGGAATGGCTGCAGGGAGGGGCTGCTAACCAGAGTCGTGTTTGGCAATGCTGCTCCTCGCAGAATGGTTTCTGTATTTAAATTTTTTAAGTAAGTATTTTCATACTGTGCCAGTCTTTTGCTAACTTGCTCTTTCAACCAACATTAAGTTTGTACAGCGTAAGAGCTGTGTTTTCAAAGAAGCGGGGTAAAACCTTTTGCCTATAAAACTATCACTGCCTGGTACTTTTTTATGGGCAGATGTTTTACCATTGATTCCATTTCTTTAAAGGTTACATGTTGGGACGCTGGGTGGCTCAGTCAGGAAGCCTCTGACTATTGATATCAGCTCAGGTCGTGATCTCGAAGTTGTATCTCGTGGTCATGGGATTGAGCCCCGCATCGCACTCCATGCTGACTGTGGAACCGGCGTGGGATTCTCTCTCTCCTTCCCTCTCTGCCCCTCCCCCATTCACATGCAGGCATGTCTCTCTCTCTCTCAAAAATAAATAAGTCAACATCTAAAAAACTAAACAAAGGTTACAGGTTTATTTAAAATTTCCATTTCATCTTCAGGTAAATTTGGCAATACGTTTTTCTAGATAGCCGTCCGTTTACTCTAGATTTTCAAGCATGTTAGCATAAAGTTCATAGTAGCTTTGAGATTCAAAAATATTTTTAAATGATTTTACTCATTTGTCACAGATAAATCATATATTTGATATAAAGTTCAAAAGTGCAAAAATGGGGGATGCCTAGATGGCTCAGTTGGTTGAGTGTCTGACTCTTGATTTTGGCTCAGGTCATGATCCCAGGTCATGGGATTGAGCCCTGGGTCAGACTCTATACTGAGTGTGGAGTCTGCATAAGATTCTCTCTCTCTCTCTCTCTCTCTGTCTCTGTCTCTGTCTCTCTCTCCCTCTGCCCAGCTCCCCCACTCACGCATGTGCTTTCTCCCTCAAAAAAAAAAAAAAGTACAAAAGGGAATATAATGAAAAGTATTCTCTCCCACCCTGGCCCTCCGTCTTTCAGTTCCTTTCTCTTTCAAAAAACTCAGGGGAAGAAAAGCACCCCCTCTTGATTTTCTTCCCCCTCAGAAACCACAGTTTTTTTTTGGCCTCGATTTAAAACAGCTGTTTTTCTTTTCATAAATCTTTAGCTTAGGCAGAATTTTGAAATGTTATGTTTTCATCTTAGTTATTTTTCATTTTCTATATTATGAACACTTTTGGACACCTTACAAAAGTATCTTTGTATCTATAGCTCCAACTTCCAGAACTGTCACGCATAGCCAAACCTCCATCTCTCTATATCCCATTCCCTATCTCTCTAGATTGTTTTGGAACCCAATTCGAGGCTTCCTATGTTAAGAAGACCAAAAAAAAAAAAAAAAACAAAAAAAAAAAAAACAAAAAAACAGTATATTTTACATACATTTTTAAAAAATGAAAACATGTTTCATTAATAACATCAGATATCAGTGTCCCTTGATTGTCTCATAATGTGTCTGTATCACTGTTTTGTCTGAATCCGGTTTTTTGAATCAATGTCCCTGCATTCTGTTGGGTGATTTGGTTCTTAATTTCTGCCTTTCTCCCTCACTTACTTTTTCCTTGCAATTTAATTGTTGATAAAACCACATTTGCAGTTTCCCACAGTCTAGATCTTGGTGATTACATCTGGTGGGTGTGGCTTCACAAATTCCTGTCTCTGTGTTTCCATAGATCCAAAGGCTTGCTTAGATTCAGTAAGATGTTTTGGCAAGAATGCGAGGTAGTTGGTTTATACTTTCTATTGCATCATTGCGGGAGTCAAATGATATCTAATTGTCTCTCCTCAGTGTTTAGATTTTTCAGTGATTTTGGGTGTTGTTGCTCTGATACTCCATTACAGAGGTCCTAATGGTTTTTCAGCTCTTCACCTAATGGTTTAATTAGTCATGGATCACTGCTTAGATCAGTTACTTCTTTCAAGATTGCAAAGTGGTGATATTTCGAGTCTATCATTCCTTCTTCACCTGTTGGCTGAAATCCATCTCTAAAAGGATTTTCTCCCATCACCTCTGTGATGGGAAAGTCAAAATAAATGTGTGATTCTTTGCCTTAATTTATTTATCCCTTTTCCTGAAAGTGAGTCAGTTCCCTAGTAGTATCTTTCGAAGGTTACCAGTGAGGGATCGTTCTCTTAGTATCGTTATTAGATCATGAATTTTAACTTACTTGATTTTTGATGCTAAAATTATTCATCTTTGGCCAGTAGAACCTCTTTTGGGTTGGTTCTTCTGTCTTTTCCCATGACCCCAAGAGTCGTTGAGCACCGTCTTGCTTTCTGATGTGAAAAGATATTCCAGGCTTGGAATTTGTTGCCTGATTCCTGCCATCTGCCATTTCCTTAAAGAACCCACTTCCTCTGCTGATCTCGTGATTTAATTCTCTACTGTATAGTTTTGTCCCCTTTCTCATTGCAGACACTATTTCCTCTCTCTCCCTCCCCCTCCCCCCTCCTCACCCCCCCCCCAGCCCCTCTTATTTTTTGTTGATCAATCTTCTAATAAGATTGTTTTATGAGTCTTTTGAAAGAATCAGCTCTCTGGGTCCTGTTCTTTTTTATTTCTCTGCTTTCTATTTTCTATTTCTTTTTTTTTCTAAATTCCCTTTTCCCTTTTCCAACTTGTTGAGTAGTATCCTCTCACTTCTGAGAACTCATCTTTTTTCAGTGGGAGCATTCTTCTCATATATTTGAGTATGTAGTTCTGGAATAATTACCAGACACGTTTTGGAAAGCTTCGAGCATCATCTTCCGTGTCTCTTAATTTTTTTGTCTGTACCCTTTGTGTCTGGGTGCCGCACCTTCTGGTTGGTCTCGCAGATGTGTGTCCTCCAGCCCCGTCCATTCTTTTCCTGCCCTCTGTTTCATGTGTTTTACAGTGCAACTCTTCTAGTGTTAATTTCTCAGCTTTTTAGTCAAGTCTTGTTTATAGATGCCACATCCTTCTATAGATGCCACATCTACGTCTCTCCAAGATGCCAGTCATGTTCATTCTGAGGTCTTGCTCTTGTTTTATAAATGCAGGTTCTGGGTAGGGATGGATCCCTGAAATGCGGGAAAGCCAGAGCCCAAGATTTCGCTTTGAGATGCTCAGGTGTGGACTCGTCCTTTCTTCCTGGATGAGGATGGTGGTTGTTTTATCAGGGACCGGGAGAGTCCAAAGTTTGCCCTTAACTGGATTATTTGTATAGCTCCCCGTGCCCAACCCCAAGCAGTGATGTAAGGGTGCAGCAAACAATGCAGGCTTTCAGATCTGGCAAGACCCTGCCTTGTACAGGCATTGCCACTGTCAGCTGCGCCCTTCCCCTTGGGGACACTGAGGCCCGAGGAGGGCTGCGATGAGATATGCCCCAGCTTCTCCTGTCTGGGTGGTCAGTGTGCTCCAGTGGCCCTGGGTCCTCAGCTGTAAGCAGGGAAGTTAATTCAGCTTTACTTTCTGCGTGTGGGGGTGGGTGGTGGGAGGTGGGGAGGTCTCTTCCTGCTCACGTGTCATCTACTTGTTGGCTCGGTTGGTGAAACTAGGTGCTTCTCCTTATGGTGTTCATCTTCCTCAAATGTTTGTGGGTGCGTCGTTGGATGCTGGTCTTTGTGGCTGGGACTCCCCGGAGCTGTCTGTGAATGCAGCATCCGACACCCCAGCCCTGGGGGAGAAGGGCAGGGAGGCTGCTGTGGGCTTCCCTGGGCGTGGACGTGGGGCATGTCTTCTGGAGGTGGGGGAGCTCCATGTGCCTCCTGGGTGCCACCTGCCACCTGGAGTTCCACACTTCCCATCTGGCACATAAGAGGTAGCTTTAAAAAGGAAAAGAAGGAGGGGGCGCCTGGGTGGCTTGGTCAGTTAAGCGTCCAACTCTTGATCTTGGCTCAGGTCGTGATCTCATGATCTTGCAGTTCATGAATCCAAGCCCCATGTTGGGCTCTACACTGAAAGTGCAGATTAGGATTCTGTTTACCCCTCTCTCTCTCCCTCTCTCTCTCTGTCTCTCTCTCTCTGCTCCTCCCCTGCTCTTCCTCTCTCTTCCAAAATAAAACAAATAAATTTTAAGAGGCAGAACCCTGGACCCCTCCACTGCCTGGCACAGGCTGGCTGGGGCTCCCTCTACCTGTGCTTTCTCCCTCCCTGCAGTCCCCTGCTGGTGACCTTCGTGGCCCTCCTACTTCCTTTGTGCACCCTTGGCAGCCTGGGAGCACTCTCCAAACCACCTCCAACTTGTACACCATGACCTCCTGTCCTCTTAGGTCTCCTTTTTGTTTTCTGATGCTAATATGGTTTGGTGGTAATATTTTTTTTTTTTTTATAAAATCTCCAAGGAATTGGGGCAGGAGTTGATGACTATATCAGGGTTCAGTCTGCTGTCTTAATTCCCTCTTCTAGAGTCTTCTTGATAAGTTATTAATATCTCTTTGATATCTTCTTGATATCTCTGATATGTGTGATTTATAGGAAAAAGTGAGTGACAGTGTCATGAAGGTGGGCTTTGCAGTCAGAAGGAGCTGGATTCGAATCCTGGTCCCTCCACACGCTAGTCCTCATCGGTAACAGAGGCATCATGAGTGTGTTTGCAGAGCACTTAGCACCACACCAAATGTGATCCACTGCTTGTATGATCCGTAGCCCCTCAATTAGTGTTTTCTTTCTCCTTCCCTGTTGGGCAAGTTATCTAGCCTCACCTGGACTGTATTTTTGCGAGTGAAAATGATAATAACATTTATGAAAAATATGGGAGTTCTTAAAAATGGAAGAGGGGGTAGTCTTTGATTTTATTTGAAGGCACAGGATTTAAAATGTGGCCGGTCCTCATTTCCGAATATGTGTAGAACTACTAAAGTGATGAGTTCAAATCTAATCATCAAAATAGAATCGTTTTACTTAAAATGGAATTGAATCAAAGGTTGTTTAATTAAAGTTTTACATCCAAGACCTTTTCATTAACGTCAAAATCTTTCCTTGTCTCATGTTCACAATGCATTTTTTTTTTTTTGGCCCAGTTAACAAAATGTGTGTGTCTCATGGAAGAACACTCCTAGTAAAGCTCAAAATTCTAATATTCTTGAGTATCTTGAATGTTTAGCCGCAAGCTGTCCATAGGGAATGCCTTGAACACGGGTCACAGAAGCATCGAGAACGGAGGCGGGAGGCGGGTTTCGGTGGCCCAGGGGCCATGGTGGCAGAGCCCAGGCATTCTTGGGATGTTTGCGGTTACACAGAGTCATGGAGCTCCTTGCTTTAATAATCAGGATATCGCTCATAAAAACAAAGAGCCATATTGTCGTCCAGCCAAGGTTGTACTGCACTGAAGAAGCTTGAGCTACGCGCTTGGACATTTCCATACAGGAAAAGAGGCTGTGAAGGTGACAACCACAGAGCAGCAGGGTGCAGACTGAGCCACACACTAAAAACCCGGCCACAGAGGAGCCCGGCTCCCGGGAAAGTCAGCCCTTGCTCAGACTGAAGATCTCAGCGTTTCTGTCTTAGGGCAAAGGGGAGAGGCTGCCGGCATTCGATTCTGTTAAGCATTATCTCCTGCACGGATGTGTCTGTGGCTTTTGCTTTTAACTCTTCAGAGGCCACGTTGTAATCCCGCATTGGGCTCCCCTCCAACCCCTACCCGTTAAGTACACCAACTCACAACTCTGCGAGCCACCGAGGAGCCCCGATCCTGGGTTTTGCCTCTTTGGTGTACGCCTGCTTTGGGATTTGGAAGGCAGATGGCAGTCCCAGCATTGAGGCGAATCAGCTGGAATCAATTTCAGTTGTGTGAACTTGAGGTTGTGTGTCTCTGCCTGAAGACATGCAGAGGAAAAAGAAGAGCAAATGACCTCATTTCTTCCCCCTTTGCCAAGATTCAGAAAACGTTGCTTGTTTCAAGGCGGATCACACGGTTCCAGAACCCTAAGTATCGGTCTGCAATTCTTAGATTCTTACATCATTCCAGAATCGCCTTATGTGTATACAAGCAAAACCGATCCCTATTTCTCCTCCTTTCACACAGAACATAGCTGATCACACCCACTGATCTGTACCTTGCCTGTTGCCTTCACACATTTGTACATAAAAGCTATCACAATCATCATGGTTCTTTTTGACAACTGCCTAGTATTCTATTGCACAGATGTCCCTCACTTATTTAAATAGCTTCCTTCCAAAAGGCATTTGGGGGGCGCCTGAGTGGCTCAGCCGGTTGAGCGTCCAACTTCGGGTCCCGTCATGGTCTCATGGTTCGTGGGTTTGAGCCCCGCGTCGGGATCCGTGCTGACAGCTCAGAGCCTGGAGCCTGCTTCAGATTCTGTGTCTCCCTCTCTCTCTGCCCCTGCCCTGCTCATACTCTGTCTCTCTCTTTGTCTCTCTCTGTCTCAAAAGTTAAATAAACATTTAAAAAATGTTAAAAATAATAAAAGGCATTTGGGCCGTTCCTCATATTTTGCTGTAATGAATAATGCTGGAATGTCTTTGCATGTACAGAAGCACACCCATGTAATAAATCCCCAAAGTGATGGATCAAGGGGTAGATGTTTCCAAAAATCTGCCAGGGACTGTCAGTCACCCTCACAGGAGCTGTTCCTGTTACCCCCTGCCCCACAGCTCATGTGCTTGCCTGCTTCCTATAGACCTGGCAACAGTATTTGTTCGCACACTTTTGGTTTTTCCCAGTCTGACCTGTGAAAAATGGTGTCTTGGTATAGTGTTACATGCATTTCTCTTACAATAAGGGAGGCTCGGCCTGCGTTAGCATGTGGAAAACCTGGTTATATTTGCTTTCATTGAACCCCCTCTTCACACCTTTTGCTTCTCAGTTTCTAGGAGCTCTTTGCGTTAGATGGTATCCAGTGTTAACACATAAATAGATGCCCTCTAGAGATCCACTTTAAGAACCAAAAAACTGAGGGGTGCCTGGGTGGCTCAGTCGCTTAAGCGTCTGACTTTGGCTCAAGTCATGATCTCACGGTTCGTGGGTTCGAGTCCCACATTGGGCTCTGTGCTGACAGCTCAGAGCGTGGAGCCTGGTTCGGATTCTGTGTCTCCCTCTCTCTCACTCTCTCTCTCTGTCCCTTCCACACTTGAGCTCTCTCTCTTTCTCTCTCTCCCTCTGTCTCTCAAAAATAAATAAATTGAAAAGAAAAAACGGACCAAAACACCGAAATGAAAATGTTGAATGTTCAAGGAGCTATAATGTTTTACTTTTGTTCTTAATTTAATTATTAAACTAACATTAATTAAATATAAAATATTCAGGGAAATAATGATAAATATACAGGGCTCGTCTGAGGAAAACTTCAAGCCTTGGACAGAAAGCATATTTGAGTAAATAAAATGACACCCCCTCCTCTTATAAAGGAAGACAACACTGTAAATATGCCAATTCTTCACAAGCTGGTTCTGTAATTCAGAGCAGTAGCAATTAGGATATTGGGGGAGGGGGGAACACGAACAAAATTTATTTTTAAAAAATGGGTTTTTTTAATGTATATTTTTGAGAGAGAGAGACAAAGAGACAGAGCGTGAGCAGGGGAGGGGCAGAGAGATATGGAGACACAGAATCTGAAGCAGGCTCCAGACTCTGAGCTGTCAGCAGAGAGCCCGACACAGGGCTTGAACCCATAAACCGTGAGATCATGACCTGAGCCGAAGTCAGATGCTTACCCGACTGAGCCACCCAGGTACCCTAAACACAAACAAAATTGAATATGTTTTACCCAGAAAAATAAATGTGAGAGTCGCCACAAAAATTAAAATGGAGGGGAGGTTGGCTGAGAGAAGGAGGGGAGATTCCTTCCACTACGTGTTTGAATGTATTATATCATAGTAGTGAAAGGGGTTGGAGACTATAGAGAGACAGACAGTGATGGAACGGAGTAACAACTCGAAAACAGACCAAAACGCACATTGATTTTGC
Organism: Herpailurus yagouaroundi; assembly: GCF_014898765.1. Classification (NCBI taxonomy): domain Eukaryota; kingdom Metazoa; phylum Chordata; class Mammalia; order Carnivora; family Felidae; genus Herpailurus; species Herpailurus yagouaroundi. The sequence continues at coordinate 19,315,699 of NW_024412416.1, forward strand.
TTTACCATTTGAGGTTTCACATCAGTCTAGAAAAGAAAGTAAATTGGGTAATAAGATAGAAATAACATCGCTTTCTCACTTCTGGACCAAAATCAATTTCAGATAAATCAAATATTTAAACATAAGAATTAACACCATTAAAAGTCTAGGAATATGATAACGTAAAAATAATTTTGGAGCGAAGAAGGCCGTTTTCTCCCTAAAACATCAAACCTAGTTAACATAGAGGAGGCTAATAAACATGGTTACATAAGAGTTGAAACTATTTTGCAGAAAAGCCTCCTCAAATGACAAAAAACAAACAGGTAAAAACTGCTTTCAACATATACTATAAAGAGCACTTGCAGATCATTGGGAAAAAGAACATTCCAGTTTCCAGATGAACCAAGAAATAGAAGCAGAGAGTTTTCGTTTGCTGAAAAAGATAGAAATGGTGGGTTGGTGTATGAAAATATGCTGAATGTCATTCATATGGGAAAAAATGCAAACCAACGCCAATGATGAGATGTTATTTTGCTTTTCAGATCCAGAAAAATCAGAAAGTTCGATGTTATTTAATATAGCAAGGATATAATTTTTGCTCCATTCTTCATATTAAAAAATTTTTTTAATGTTTGTTTATTTTTTGAGCGAGAGAGGTAGAGTGTGAGTGGTGAAGGGATAGAGAGAGAGAGGGAGAGAGAGGGAGGGAGACACAGAACCCGAAGCAGGCTCCAGGCTCCACACTGTCAGCACAGAGCCCGATGTGGGGCTCGAACTCACGAACCGTGAGATCACAGCCTGAGCTGAAGTCAGACGCTTAACCAACTGAGCCACCTAGGTGCCCCTCCATTCTTCATATTTTTAACTGATGTTGGGTTGATAACTAAGTAAGCATTCAAGTGGTCCAACTTTTGGAAGAGCAAATTGACAATCTTGATAAAAACTAAAGCTCAGTCTATCCGCTGCTCTGAATTAACCTGAAGATATAGTTCACAGGTGAGCAGAAATACACACACAGGATGTTCAGCACAGCATGAAAAGGGATTACAAAGACACTAGGAGTGCCTTAAAAGTCCATCAATGAGGACAAAGAACCACCGCGAAATAAAATGTCTGGATCTCCATGTGCAGATACAGAACTTTTAAGTCAGAAAAGCAAGTTGGAGAACATAACCCTATTATAATCTAATTGTTTAAAAAAAATGAAGAAAGAGAAGGAGGAGGAGAAGAGGAGAAAGAGGAAGAAGAGAAGGAAGAGAAATGAATATTTATGTGAGATCCAGGGAAATCTGAGCCACTTCGCAGCCTCTGTCATCACAACACAATGATGTATTCCAAGGAAGCTCCAGCCTACAATCTTAAAATGAAAAAGCACCTTAAATCCTTACTAAAGTTTCTTGACAAGGCATCTGTGGGGAATTCCATTTAAAGCACACAGCCAAATCCCCGAACGCCTCTGCCCAGATCTTCCTCAGAAATTCACAAAATATAGTCTCTGTGCTCAATCTCTAAGCTCCTTCTGTCAAGAAATCCCCAAGTATTTCCCCCAAAGTCAGCTTGCCTTAGTGTTTGGATGTGTCTGCAAGGAAGGTGCACTCAGACTCCGCCTGGGAGGTGGGGAGGAAAAGTGGGGACACCTCTTGGAGGTTCTGTCCCCACCATCAGTACTTATGGATGCACGGAGATTATGGAAAGACATCAAGAGAGTCCTTGGCACAGTGACTCGTGGGCACAGTCGCAGGGAGGAAGAGAGAGGGCCTCTCCTTCCAAGAACAAAGGTCCCTTTATCGTCTGAGCAAACCAAGCCTGAGTGTCACAGCTCCCCCACTGCATGGTGCCACTTGGAGGCACCGTTCAGGGTCTTCATTCACCATCTGCCGAGCCTCCGTCTTCCTAGCTCCAGGATGGGGTGAGCAGACCCAGCACACCGCGTTATGGGGACTGCACTGTTGTCTGCTCACCCCTGGAAAGAGCATTCCCTGAGAATCACAGAACAATAGGTGATGACTCCAGAATGGATAGAACTTCACTTTCCTTCTTACCACTGCACAGGACTCTCTTCTGTGCATGTCCCAGAGTTTATTTAGTCATTTCTCTATGACACTGCATTGCTTCCTCTGCAGTAATGCTGCAATAAATAGTCTTGTGTAGATATCATTTTGCATTTTTGACATTGAATCTTTGGTGTAGATTTCTAAAAGCTAGAGTGTTGGCTAAGAGGGAAAATGCGGATATAATTTTGCCAGGTATTGTTAAATTCCCTTCCGTAAGTGCTGCACTATTTTGCATTCCCTCCAACAATGCAAGAACATGCTTGTTTCATCATATTGACCCTGTCTCTGTGATATAAGTTGCAGGTTTTTTTTTTTTTTCTTATTTGCCATTTGTCTTCTTACCCTGCTTGTGTGTTTTGGGACACACAGATTTTTGTGGGAGGGGGGTTTCCTTACATGTTTAAATTTTATGTTTGGCTGCAAAACAAGCCTTAAGAAGTTTAAAAGGACTGAAATCATACAACCTATGTTCTCTGATCACAATGGGATTAAATTAGAACTCAATAACGGAAGAAAATGTGGGAAATTCACAAATTTGTGGAAATGAAACAGCATGCTCTTTAAGCAATCAGTTTAAAGAAGAAATCACAAGAAGGGCACCTGGGTGGCTCAATAGGTTGAGCGTCCGACTTTGGCTGAGGTCATGATCTCTCGGTTTGTGAGTTCGAGCCCCACATCAGGCTCTGTGCTGACAGCTCAGAGCCTGGAGCCTGCTTCGGATTCTGTGTCTCCCTCTCTCTCTGCCCCTCCCCCTGTCACGCTCTGTCTCTGTCTCTCTCTCTCTCAAAGATAAATAAATGTTAAAAAATATTTTTAAAAAAATCACAAGAAGAATTATAACATATTTGAGGTAAAAAAAACAAAAACACAACATACTAAAACTTAGGAGATGCACCTTAGGCAGTACTGAGAAGAACATTTCTAGCAATGATCATCTGTATTTAAAAAGAGTAAAGATCCGAAATTGATAAACTAACCTTCCATCTTAAGAAACTTAGAGGAGGAAGAACAGACTAAACCCAAAACAAGCAGAAAGAACAAAGATTAGAGCAGAATTAAATGAAATAGAGACTAGAAAAACAATAGAGAAAATCAGTAAAACCAAAAGTTGGATTAAAAAAAAAATCAACAGTATTGGCAAATTTTCACTTCGAATGGCCAAGAAAAATAAGAGAAAGGGCTGAAATTACTAATATTGGGGATGTAAAGAGGACATCACTACCAAGTGTACAGAAATAAAAAGAATTAGAAAATACTATGAACAATTGTACACCAACAAATTCAATCAGCTAAATGAAGTGGACAAATTCCTAGAAAGACACAAGCTGCCTAAATTGGCTCAAGAAGGGATAGAAAATCTAAACAGAATTATAAGTAGAGACACTGAATTAGTAATCCTAAAACTCCCCACAAAGAAAAGCCAGACCCAGATGGCTTTTTAAACCATTTAAATCATTTAAACATTTAAAGAATTAATATCAACCTCACAAACTCTTCCAAAAAATGGGAGAGGAGTGAACACTCCCCAGTTCGATCTAAGAGCCCAGTGTTACCCCAAAACCAAAACCAAAGACAACACAGGAAAAGAAGACTACAGACCAATATCTCTTATGAATGCAGATGCAAAAATCCTCAACTAAATATCAGCAAACCAAATCCAGTAATATATAAAAAGGATTATATAACATCACCAACTGGAGTTTGTCCAAGGATTGTAAGCCTGGTTTAACATCAATCAATATAATACATCATAGTAACAGGAGAAAAAAAAAAAAAAAAACATGATTATCTCAACAGACACAGAAAAAGCATTTGGAAATATCCAACACCCTTTGATGGTAAAAAATTTAGTGAACCAGGAATGAAAGGGCACTTCCTCAACCTGAAAAAGGACATCTGTTAAAAGTCCACAACTAATATCATATGTAATTATAAAAGACTAAATGCTTTCTCTCTCGCATCAAGAACAAAACTATGATGTCCACTATCACAGCTTCTATTCAACATTATACTGGAGTGGCCAGCCAGGATAATGAAACAAGGAAAAGAAATAGAAGGCATCCAGATTGTAAAGGAAATAGTGAAACTACCTCTATTTGCAGATGACATAATATTTTATATAGAACATCCTAAGGAATCTACAAAAAAATTAGAACTAATCAGCTCAGCAAGTTATCAAGATACAGGATCAAAATGTAAAAATCAATTTTAGTTACATATACTTTCAATGAAAAGTCTGACAATGAAATTAAAAAAAAACACATTTACAATAGCATCAAAAAGAATAAAACAATTGAGAATAAATGTAACAAAAGACGTGCAAAATTTATACACTGAAAACTACAAAACACAGTTGAAAGAAGTTTAACCATCCTGTGTTCATGGGTTGGAAGACTTAGTAATGTTAACATAGCAATACTCCCAAAATTGATCTACATGTGCAGTTACTATCAGAATTCCAGCTGAAATATTCACAGAAATTGACAAGCCAATCCTAAAATTCACGTGGAAATGCAAGAGATTCAGAATAGCCATAACAGTTGTGAAAAAGAAGGACAAAGTTGGAGAATTCAACACTGCCTGATCTCAAAATGTACTACAAAGTTAGAGTAATCGAGACTGTGTGGTATTGGTGTAAGGGTAGACATATAGATCAGTGGAATAGAATTACAAGTCCAGAAATAAACCCGTACATTTATGGTCAGATGAGTTTTGATAAAGGCACTAATACAACTTTAAAAAAAAATTTTATGCTTATTTTTGAGAGAGACAGAGCACAAAAAGGGGGAGGGGCAGAGAGGGAGGGAGACACAGAATCCAAAGCAGGCTACAAGCTCTGAGCTGTCAGCACAAAGCCTGACGTGGGGCTCGAACTCACAAACTGAGAGATCATGACTTGAGCTGAAGTCAGACATTTAACCAATTGAGCCACCCAGGCACCGTGGGAGGGAAAACAATCATCTTTTCAACAAATGGTTCTGAGACAACTGGATATCCATATGCAAAAAAAAAAAAAAAAAAGTTGGATCCCTACCTACACAATATAAAAAAAAAAAATTCAAAATGGATCATAGACCTAAATGTAAGAGCTAAAATTATCAATCTTTTAAAAGAAAACAAGGGATTAAATCTCGTAACCTTGGATTACACAATGGTTTCTTAAATAAGACACCAAAATCACAAGTGACAAAAGGAAAAAAAATAAATTGGACCTAATAAAAATTAGAAGTTTTTATACTTGACAGACATCAGTCAAGAAAGTGAAAAGACAACTCCCTGAATGGGTTGAAATATTTTCAAATCGTATATCCTGTAAAGGGCTTGTATCCAGATTACGTAAAGGCTGCTTACAAGTCAACAATGACAACAAATGAGCAAAGGATCTGAATAGACATATACCAAAGAAGATGTAAAAATGGTCAATAAGCACATGAAAAGATGCTCAACATCACCAACCATCTGGGAAATGCTTGATCCAAACCACAATGGGACGCCACTTCATACCCACTGAAATAGGTAACATTAAAAAAATGGACAATTCTCACTAAGTGATGGTCAGGATGGGGAGAATTAGAACCTATGTTTCAGGTGGGAATGTAGAATGGTACAGCCGCTTTGGAACATGGCTTGGCAGTTTCTCAAAATTTTAAACATAGAGTTACCATCTGGCCCAGCAATTCCACTCCTACATATATACCCAAGAGAATTGGAAGAACTTGTACACAAATAATCATACCAGCATTATTCACAATAGCCAAAGAGTAGAAAAATCCAAATGTGCCTGGGTGCCCAGCTGACTCAGTTGGTTGAGCATCCAACTTCAGCTCAGGTCATGATCTCATGGCTTGTGAGTTCGAGCCCCGCATTGGGCTCTGTGCTGACAGCTCAGAGCCTGGAGCCTGCTTCAGATTCTGTGTCTCCCTCTCTTTCTGCTCCTACCCACTTGGCGCTCTGTTTTTGTCTCTCTCAAAAATAAATACCCCCCCTTTTTTTTTAAATCACAATAATCATTTCCTCTCAAGGATTTTACAGTGATTAACCAAGCGGTTAACTCCGAACACTGCCTTCATGATTAAAAACTATATTGACTATATTGACTATAACCATGTAAGGTTACCTCTTACATGGGAGTATTTTGGGACATTTCTCATGCTTTTAAGCAAAATCACTGCCATGGTCTGAATGTTTGTGTCCCACTAAAATTTATATGTTGAAACCTAACCCCCAAGGTGATGGTATTAGGAGGTGGGGCTTTTGGGTGGCAATTGGGTCATAAGGATGAATAGGATTAGTGTTCTCACAGAAGAGACCTCACAGAGCTCCCTGGCCATGTGAGCATGTAATGAGAGGCCAGTCACCCAGAGGAGGGTTCTCATCAACCACACTAGCACCCGGTCTCAGACCTCTAGCCTCCAGAACTGCAAGAAATAAGATTCTGTTGTCGATAAGCCATCCAGTCTGTGCTGTTTTGTTAGAGCAGCCCTAATGGGATAAGACAAGTTTTAAAGAAGAGTTATTAACCAAAATGAACTCTAAAGCCACTTACTTGAACTTGGCTGATCTCATTCAGCAGTATTTTTAGATAAGGGCACTGTCTGCGTAAACAATCGGGGCTCCCTATTTTGGCCGTTAGCATATTTATTGAGCTTCAGCTGTGTGCTAGGCAGCGTGCAGGGGCCTGGCTGTGTCCACTGGCACATACTACCCTGTCTGGAGTTGATTCCCAGGCATTTGGGGCGCCTCTGTACCCCTGCTCCCCCAAAAGTTCAGCAAGCGTGCTGGAGGAAATGACTTCCACTGTCTGGCCCCCAGTCACATCTGCCCCAGAGCTCAGTAAACAAGGTACAGAAAACAACCAACTTGTCCATTTAAACTCACATGATTTATCTTAGATGCCTGAGAAATAAGATGGAACCCCAGACTTCATAATTTTTAGACACAGGCCACATTTAACTTCATGTCAAAGAGCCATACTTAAGAGCTAACATTTATCTAGAGCCCACTGAGGGTTAGGTAGTGTTCTAAGCAATTCCCATGCTTCCATACTAACATTCATGTGACCTTACAACCACCCTTTGCTGCCATCACCTCCAGGACGCACAAGGAGGTGATGTAGATGTGGATGCCCAGCTGGGTGACCTGACCATTCCACTCTTCCACTCCTCTCCGTGGCTCTCTGTGTTTTGGGGCCTCCTTCTCCTGCTGTGTAGGACTAAGTCCTGGGCTACTTTCATGAGCTGGAAAGCCCCAGAGTATTATCTTGAAACAGTCTACATTTTGACCTGACGTGAACCCTACCGCTGGAACACTGAAGCGGCCTCACTGGAGCAGGTGGGGTGGAGGCGAGCACGGCCAGGTGGAAGTCGTTCATGAAAAGTAAATCCAGAAGGACCTGAAGGTGTCCTCCTCCTCTTTCACCAGGAGAATTCTGTGCCCTAGTGCCCGTGCTGAATGATACTACAGATGAGCCAGATTACAGGTGAAGCCCCTACTGACACAGAGAGAGCTCTGGAGGGTGGACAAATTGACTCCAAGAAGCTCTTACTGAGCATCTATGGTGCACATGGCTCAGTGCTAGGCACCACGACCCTGAGGAAGTGGGGCCCAGCCTGTGGCACTTCTGGGCAGAAAGGAGGTGGACAGACCCCTCACAAGAGGATGGTCCTGGTCAGTTAGAGGAAGGAGAAGGGGGCCCATGGAGAACCCCCCTGCCCAAGTCCTCCCTGGGGGAGTAGCGTCTGTGCTGAGCCTAGAAGCAGAAGGAGAATTTTGATAAATGGGGAAGGGGCAGGAGCTCCTTCCAAGTTGCAGAGACACCAGAGTAAAGGCTGAGGGAGCCTGGGGTCCGTGGAGGAAATGAGGGTGCAGTGTAGGGGGGGGAGCACACCCTCTGGAAATAACCCTCTGTGTACCGGTCCAATTTTTTTTTTGTCACGAATGTCGCAGTAGTTTTTTGTTTTTGTTATTTTTTACTTTTTAAGTTCATTTATTTATTTTGAGAGAGAGTGCAAGTGGGAAAGGAGCAGAGAGAGGAGAGAGAACCCCAAGCAGGCTCCACATGGTCAGTGCAGAGCCCCACGTGAGGCTTGAACTCACAAACCGCGAGATCATGACCTGAGCTCAAATCGGACACTTAACCAACTGAACCACCCAACTGCCCCACAGTAGTTTTTTTTTTTTCTGTGCCATTTTGTTGTTGTTTTTAAAAGAGATGACAAGATTCAGACAAATACTTGTCAAAACCTTGCAGCCATTAAGCAGCGAAGGTAGGACTTGAACCCAAGTCGTCTCATCTGAGTTGAGTGGCATTTCCGTCACCACGTTTTAGCATAGTTCACAGTTCTTGGGGAAAAGACACCACTGGAAAGAATCTGGGTGCCTCATCCTTAGTTTCCTTCTAGACTGAGATGTTTTCTTCCTTCCCCTGTGCCCATCTTTGCCAAGAGGAAGTTGGAGTCAGCCAGAAGTTTTACAGTGCTAACCTGGAAAGTGTATTTTTATTTATTTTTTATTTTTTTATTTAAATCCAAGTTAGTTAACATATAGTGTAATAATGATTTCAGGAGTAGAATTTAGTGATTCATCATTTACATATAACACCAGTGCTCCTCCCTGAAAAGTATATTTAAAACACTACTTTTCCATTATAGCAGCAACATAAGTAACTGGAAAACTGAGCAAAGGGAAGGGATCGCCTCAAATGCCACCACATAAGGAAAGCCAACGTTATTCTCTTGGAGTCTTTCCTTTTTGTCAGTTTTCCTATGTGGTGTTGCATTATCCCTCTGTGTGTTCAACATGATAAGCATTTATAATGCATTAGGTGCTTGGCATAACCTCCATTCTTTGCTCCACGAAACAATACCGCAATCGGCATCTTCATGCATGCTGCTTTTTTTTTTTTTCCTTTGCACATGTTTTTAAATGTGTAGAATTATTCCCTCAGAGTCAGTTCCCTAGAAGCTGGGTTGCTGTGACAAAGGATGGCCTGGCCCTCAGTGTGTATGCCCACGATCGCCTCCCCACAGTGTGACCACTTTCTTTTTCTGTCTTCAGATTGTGCCATTTTATATTATGGGAGTATTAAACAAAGGAACTGTCTTACTTCTGTGATTTTTACTTCCCCAGAAGGATGGTTCCTCTTTCTTTACCAGGGCAGCGTTTGTCTCTCGAGCATGCTTTCTGTTGTAGATGTTTAAAATCTGGGAAGAAGACAGCCTCACACACTGGCTCTTCCCTCCGTCTCATTAGGCTGTGTCCCAGAGTCTAGCTCAGCATATGCTGGGTGTTAAACATTTCTAGAATGAATGAGCAATAAATAAATGAATATTTGGAAGAGGAACTAAGTATAGGAAAGAATTCATCTTTGTAGCTCTGTATTTCTGGGTTTTCTCTTCTGCTGCTGCAGAAAATTCATGGAGAATTTGACTTCCATCGTTTGCTCTCTGGTTTTTCCATCTAATGAGACAGGATCATCTCACCTTTTAGTTTCCATGTGTTTGCCAAGCACATTATGTTCCAAATAAGTATCCCATGTTTGGTTGGGAGCACACAGCCTGGGTTGGGAGGGGGAAGGGGGAGTTGGGGGGGGGGGGGGGGGGGGGGGGGGGGGGGCGGGGGGGAGGGCGGAGGGTCAGGGGTTAGACTTTGGTGGCAGGTGTTGAAGGGTCCAAGTCCCAGCTGTGCTCTCTGACCCCTCAGAACACTGGTCAGCTCATGAAGGACAGTGAATAGAACCCCTGCCTTCATGGGTTTGGCAGGAAGGTGGAAGTATGGAGGACGTTTCTTACAACATCAGGCGGAACTCAATAAATGGCACCAATTACTGGCATACTAAATATTATTATTATTGTTAGACCATTTTATTTTGTCTTTTAGAAATCTGTGACATGCTTACAGACTATTGTCCCAAGAGACTTTCTTGCTCTACCCAGAACCAAAACAATTGGTATATCCAAGACAAAGAGTTCTTTCAGTTTAGATAATGCCATCAAAGAACTGGTTTGTGAAGCCAGGTTGAAAATAGTCAACCTTGGGCTGAATATACTTTTTAAATCTCTTTTTCTGAAGTTCGAAGTCAATCCAAGCTTGGTAAGAAAAAACAATATTGGAAAACACAAAATTTTAAAAATCTCCATCCACTGCACCTGCTGAAGGCATCTGCTACTGTCATATATACAGACTGAATTTTCATAAACAAAAATAATAGACTGTACACATTAGAAACCTTTTTTCTCCAAGCATTTTAATCCCATATAATCTAAATTCTGTTACTCTGCATATTTTCAAATGATGTCAACCAATGATGCCTCAACCTGTGCCCCATGTCCTACACTTTTAGCTTAATATTATGTATGTATTTTTTATTATTAGTCTTCATTATTATGTTTTAATGGCTCATAGTAGTTGCTCATTTTGAACTACCCTGAGTCACTATTTTAAAAGTCATCTCAGGCTGCTGTAACAAATTGCCACACGCTGGGTGACTTAAACAACAGACATTCATTTCTCACATTTCTGGAGGCTGGAAGTCCAAAGTCAAGGCACCAGCAGATTCTGTTTGTGGAAAGGGCCCACTTCCTGGTTTGCAGACAGTCATCTTGTTATTGGATCCTCACTAGGCAGAGAGCTGTGAAAAAACTCTCCTGTGACTTGTGCCACTAAATCCCATTGTGGGGGCTCCATCTTCATGACCCAGTCACCTCCCAGAGACCCTGCCTCCTAAACCATCACCCTGGGGATCAGGGTGAAAGCATGGATGTTGAGGGTATACAAACATGCAGTCCACAACAGGCATTAGATGGGAAAACAGGGTGGCAGGAATTCTATGAACTCTGGGGTCAGAAAGACCTGCTTCCACTCTTGCAGCTACCTGCCAACTCTATCACTGTGAACAATGTCTGTATTCTGGCCCCCTTCATCTGTAAAATGGCAGCCATGACACCTACCCACAGCACTGCGGTGAGCATTTGATTACATAACAAAAATCAAGCAGCAGTCAGTGCAGGGCACCTAGACATTGCCTTTCTATAAGCCATTCCCTAAAACCTGATATCGGCCATTTACCTGGTTAGCAGGTTCTTCCCTCTGCTGTTGTAGGTAGTTCTGCAAGGTAGTGTCATAGCTTAAGAGTGTATCTTTTTGTGCATGCCATGTTATTTCCTCAGATAACTCCTAGGAGAATAGGATGTTGTTATATAATATTGCTATATATATATATATATATATATATATATATAGCGTATATATGTATACATATATTATATATACATATACACACATATAATATTGCTATATATATGTATATATGGCTATATATATATGACATAATGTATGCCAGAATATGTTATATATGTTATATATATATGTATATATGGCATAACGCATCAACACCCTATTCTATATATAGCTACATATACTATATATATAGTATTGCTATTGCTTTCTGAAACAGTCATACAATTTGCCAGGCCTCCCACAGTGACAAATGTCACCACACTCTGGCCAGCCAATGTACGTTAGAATTCATTACACTTTTCGCCATGTCGGTGGGCATAACATGGCATCTTAAGATGAATTGTACTTTTTATTTCTAAAGAAAATAGCACTTTTTCTTGTGATTTTCTCTTGTGTGAGCTGTTTGTTTGTATAACTGCTCATCCCCCCCCCCCCCTTATTAGCAAAAATCCATTTGGTGAGAATATCCTCAGAGAAGCTGTGCGTCTGTGCTGTGAGGCTCTGAAGCACGAGAAACACTCAGCATCCATTGCGGAGCGCTGTTCTGTGTGAGCCATGAGCCAGGATGCCACCACTGCCTGGGCTTTCTTTTCTGATGCTGGTCGATCCAAGTGGCCCAGCGTGATGGGGCTGAGCAGCAGCCATCTGGAGCTGGTGAGGAATTATCACCGAGGGTCACCCTGGGGGTCACATCACCCTCCACATCCCCCAACCTCTGCATCTTCCCCGAATAAATAAAGGGTTGGATTTCATCGTAATACGACCCAGAGACGAAAACTGCTACTGAGGCTAAAATCCTAGAGTGATAGCTGCAGAGAAAGAAGCATCCTTCCAGCTGAAGGTTGGTGAACCCAGGGCTACAGCAAGTGAGCCCCTGCAGAGCCAGGAGGGTGTCCCCTCCAGAGAGGGACAGTCCCTGCCCTCAGTGCTCTGGCCACCCAGGGACTCGGGGAAAGATGCAGGACAAGGTCCTTAAGCGATCATGACCAGGTCAGTAGCATCCTGAAGTTTTTGTGTGCTTTGCTGTGAACTGTGGGCTGAGAGATCTGTCTTTACTTTTTGCTACTCTGTTGATAGAGATGAATGGAATAAAAAAAATCCATAGATGTACAAGTAAAATGTTAGGGTCTTTTCCAGGATATACAGAGGATGCAACAGATTTTGAATGGACAGACAGCATTCTCTTTCCATCATACATGTTTTCTTTGGTGGGGAAGAGAGAATTAAAAATAATATATATATAACAATAATATATATAATTGTATATAATATATATTATTGATATAATTATACATAATTAAATATATATATGAGAGGCCAACATTTAGAACTTAAAGAATTAAAGTCACTTTCGTATTACTTCTCCATTGTCCTAGATTTGTAGAAGAAAAACAGTAGAGAGAGAATTTTATTCTGATATTTGGGTGCGGAGGGATGACTTAACAAATATTGTTCTAGAAGAAAAGGTAAGACTCTCCTTAGGACTCTCCTTAATGGACTCAGAACCAACAAACAAAGGACTCTCTTTAAGGGGGGAGGTTCATGAGGAACTGTTCATGTAAGTGATATGGCTTTTACAGTTGACATCACTCAATCATATTCATGGAATTCTATTTTACTATGTCCCCAAAATAGAAGAGAAGAAAAATTTCCATTCATTTTCCTGCAGTCAGAATACTCTGCGTTTCCAAAACCTGAATTACAGAAATGATATTTAGAGCCTGAATTATTGGCAACCGAAACCATTTCTCCTAGCAATGGCTGAATACATAGAGCACACAGTGTTGCTGAAAATATTTCTTTTATAAATAGAGTACTATATTGAAAGTGATTCTCGAGGACAAAATAATATTCTCATGCCACAGGCTAAAATACTGTTTTAACCAAATGCTTCTTCACATTCTGAACTTTAATTAGCATCATGTCCAGCATATTTAAATACCAGGCTATGCTGATATTATTGTTTGTCACCAACCAGGAATATGTCCACTATCATTTCACAGCTTACTGTAGGTGTTTCCTGTGTTCTTGAATAGTTCTACATGGACCAAATCCATAACCCTAGCCATCCACTCTATTTGTAGCCTCTCCTCACTAGCTCCTACTTCTAATTAATTGATTCCTAAAATCAAACCAAAAACCAAAATTGTGCTCTTGATTTTCCCTTCTCCTCCTTTATTTGTTTACTGACTTCATTAAGCATATTTATCATGTTAATTTTGCATTAAAAGCAAGTGAGATGCCTGTTTGTAGTGTATGTGAGTATGTATATAT
>NW_024412416.1:19329645-19578227 GCF_014898765.1 Herpailurus yagouaroundi
TTTTTTTTTGAAACTGAATCATTCTAATGTTCTACAATTATTTTCCTAGTGGTTTTAGTGACTTATTTGGTATTTTATTGAAATAGGATACACTTTGGGTGTTTACATTTTTAATACGAATTTTACATCTGTATGAACAAAACACTTAGAGCTGTCACATTTTACTGCAGAGAAGAATAGAATTATGGACAATGGCTGATTAACAGGCACAAATCCCTGAATAATCTTGAGTGGTGTAAATACAGTCTTCCGCTTTAAGTTTAAATCAGAAGTCACCAGTTGTCAAATACAGAGTTGTAGTATTTGGGGGGAAAAGTAATATGAAAGTAAATATTTACCTCAAGAAAAGGTGTCTGATGGTGGGGAGGAAGGCTTCTGCTTTATTACATCATTAAGTTCTGTATTATTTTTTTTTTTCAGTGAGAATGTGCTCTTTTATTACTGGTGTAATTTCTTTAAGGTTTAAAACAAAATAGTCATCTATTTCCATTATGGGGAAATAAAGAACAAACATCTTTTCTAATTCCATTATTAATTCCACCCCAGCCCATCCTTGATACTAATTATTAGCCTTGTGGTCTTTTTTCTTTCAATTTAAATATATGCTAACCATTATTTTTATAATTTCAGGAAATTAAGAGAAGTTGGCAGATTAAATCAAATGCATGCACATTAGTGGATGTTTTCCTGCAATGTCCTTCCAACAATTTGAATGTGCCAGACCCCGCCCCAGCCCTCAGCATCAGTCACAGTGGACGTGCATTGTCCATGCAACCTAAGAAAATCAGATGCAGAACTGAAAACACCACAACGTTAAAAATTATATAAATAGAATTGAGTAGAGTCTTGGTTCCGATTGCATCATTTACTGCACATATGCTGCATTATTTAAAAATCAAGTTAAAGTAAAATCACCCTTGTAATTTGACATGCACCCTCTACCCTCTAGGTTCTGCCTTCTCAGTGTCACTCAATTGAGACTCAAAGGTGAACTGTTTTTATTTATGTTCCTAACGTGAACAGAAGAGGTCACTTTATACTTGCCTGTGTACACACACATACCACACACACACACACACACACACACACACACACACACACACTCATGCTTGTAATCTACAGAGATAAGGGAAATATTTGTTTAATTTTGAAAGATGGGCAATGACATAATTAAGTGCCCCTCCTGATGGATGCTGCTGCTGTTGATTTTACCTCCTTCTTGCAACCTGCCCATGCTTTTCTCCTCCCAGTCAGCTCTCTGATGTCCCAGGGTCTCTGATGGTAAATAATTAATGGGACAGTTAGCTTGTGTTGGGGAGCAAAGCTGTCTTACTCACAAGTGCAACCACTATACCCTGAGCCGTTTTGTGATTCCTCTTTACAAAAATACACAACCAAAGATCCCCAGTAATCTCCACTCAGACACAGCAGTCTTGCATTGGTGTTTTGGGAATGGTGCAGATGGTGTGTGATGCTTATCCCTTCCATGGATTTTTCAGAAGTGGATTTTCCATGGATTTTTTTGAAGTAGTGGAAGTCATGGCTTAGAATCAGCTGTAAAGACCCCGAACAGTGTCAAGCGCCTTTACTGTAAGCCCTTGTCTTTGCCTTTCTACAGAGCAGGATTTTTCGGCCCTGATGGTGGCGCTTACATAGTGTGCCATATGGTCGGCCCTGCATTTAGGGTATGATATTTTGATTCACTTCTGTACATTTTGTTACAAAAACAAACAAGCAAACAAAAAAACGTAAATGTGAAGTTGAAAGAATTGAACCATGTACATCCATTACCCACTACCTAAATTCTACCATTAACATTTTCTAAAGTTGCTCTCTCACATTCTATCCGTATCTGTATCCCTGTGTCCATCCATCAATCCAATATTTTCGGTACATTTCAAAGAAACTTGCAAGCATCTGTACACATCACCCTCAAAATCTTCAGCACTTATGTTATTAACTACAGTCCAATATTGTTGATAGTGCTTGTGGGTAAAATCCATATAGAGCAAAATGCACAAGTCTTCATTAGACTGTTTGATAAGCTTTGACAAGTAACAAACAGCAATTTTCTCATGCCCCCGCCCTGGTAAACTTCATGCTTGCCCCTGCCCCCCAGGAACCACCATTCTGATTTTTTTTCACCCATCGATTACAACAGCATATAAACGGAATCATTTTGTGATCAGTCTTTCACTCAGCATTATGTTTTGAGACTGCCTGTCACTTATTTCATGGATCAGTAGTTCATTCCTTTTTATAGCTGAGTAGTTACTAAACCACCGTAGTTGTTTATCCGTCCTTCTGTTGATGGACACGTGCTATTTACAGTTTGGAAACAGTATGAATGAAGCTGCTGTGAACATTCTTGGATAAGCTTTTTAGACATATTTCTCTTGGCTAAATATCTGAAAACAGAATTGCTGGATCATAGGGTAGCTGTATGTTTAGTTTTATAAGAAACCACCAGACTTGTTTCCATTTTACACTCCATTTGTGCCATTTTACACTCCAGCCAATGAAGCATGAGTGTTCTGGTTGCTCCATAATCTCACTAAATATTGTAAGTCTTCTTAAATTTTGGTGATTCTGGTGGGAGTATAGCTGTGTCTGCTTCTGGTTTTAATTAGCATCTGTCCGATAATTAGTGATATTGAGCTTTTTGAATATTTTTAATATCCTCTGCTGTTCCAATCTTTGCCCATTTTTAATTGGGCTGTCCTTTATTACTGAGTTTTGGAATCATTTTTGTATTCTGGATACCATTCTATTTTTTTCTTGATTTACGTTTGGTAAATATTTTCTTCCAGTATACAAGTTGCCTTTTCACTTTTAAACGGTAGCTCAATCTTCTGATGAGCAAAAGTTCTAAAATTTGGTGAAGTCTAATTTAGTAATTTTTCCTATCATGGTTATTGCCTTCTGTGTCCCATCTAAGAAATCTTTACTTACTCTCAAGACATAAATATATTCTCTTATGTCTGTTTTTCTAGAAGTTCCATAATTTTAACCTTTATGTTAGGTCCATGGTCTGTCTCAAATTAATGTGTTGGGGGAGGGGGGCGGGGGTGAGAAGTAGGAGTCCAAGTTTCTTTTTATTCATTGTGGGTGTCCAGTTGTTCCAGCACCATTTGTTGAAAAGACTGCTTTTCTCATTGTATTTCTTTGGCACTCTTGCAAAAATCAATTGAATGTACAAGTATGGGTACATTTCTCAATTCTCTATGCTGTTCCATGGGTTTATTTGTCTATACTGGTACCACAATGCCTTGATTACTGTAGCTTTATAGTAAGTCTTGACATCACATGGTATCTATCTTCCAGGTCTCTTCTTTTTCAAGATTACTTTGGATATTTAAAATCCTTTGAATTTCCATACAGATTTGAAGGTCAGATTGTTAATTTATACCCCCCAAAACCTATAAAAATTATGGCTGGGATTTTATTCAATCTGTAGATAAAATTGAGAAGAATTGACCTGCTAATAATATTGATTTTTCTAATCCATGAACATGGAATGTCTTTTCATTTATAGAGGTCTTCCCATCTTTGGTTAAATTTGTTTCTAAGTGCATAAATGTATGTTATTATAAATATATATTTTTTTAGTTGTCCAAATGTCAGCTGGTATAATGTGATTCACTTCTGTGATATGAGAGTTTGGAAGCCAACCTTGCCCCGCATTATTTTCATGTGAGAAGAAGCTTCTTTTATTCATTCCTTCAAAGAGGTAGCAGAGACATGGAGGAGGTTCACCCTAGCCTGAGAGCTAGGGGTCCAAACTTCAGTTCAGGTTTGCCTTTTACTGACTATGTGAACTTGGCCAAGCATGGTAGGATTCTCTCCCTATTTCATTCAACACATTCAGAACATAACTCCTCATTCATTGTGGTATTTTCAGTAATATTTATAGAGGTAAAACTTTTAACTCTGATTCACTTGCACATTTGGAAATCTGGTAGAAGCCTTGAATTTTCTCCTCAGAAGAATGTACACACACACACACATGTGCATGTGCGTGTGCACACACACACAGACACACACACACACACACAGAGTTTTGTGTCCAATTTAGGATGTTCAGGCAACCTCGGAAGGCTGTTCATCAACCTTTGAGGTCCACAAAACCCCTGTTCTAAAGGGAGAGCTCAATGAGGGTAGGAGCTGACTTACTTTACTTATACATCTTCAGCACCCAGTATGGTGCTCAGCCAATCATGACTGCTCAGTGAATGCCCCATCATTGCTGCAACATGCCTGCTGCAAAGCTCGCCATTTTTCCCAAGTAGCACAGCCAGTGTCACAATTAGAGGACAGCAAGATATTGCCTGATGGATGAGCCACATTTCAGATAACCAGACTGGCAGAGTCAAGAGATATCTTAGGGACACCCTGGGCCAGTCACACTAGTGGTCCAATGGCGTCCCAAGGCCTAGAGTTTCAGAGGATCGCCAAGATCAGAATGTGGCATATTTGTGCAGGGGCAAGTATGGATGAGGGCTGCTGATTCTAAATCCCACACCCTTAGTGGGGTTTTCTAGGCAGAGTGAGTATAAATTTCCAAATCCTGAATATTAGACCTGTCTTTCTTCCACCACTAGATACTATACCCCTGTGAGGGAAACAGAAGGGGAACAATTTGGCTGGACTTTCAGCTCTCCCACCAAACCCCTACTTTTCTGTCGCTGTCAGTGAGATCAGCCTGGCAGTTCCCAGCCAGGCAGCTGCCATAGGTGCCCTGGATCCACTCCATGGCAGGACAGTGTTGCTGCACAGACAGCCTGACTCAGCACCAGCCCCAGACAGAAAGTCCCTCCCACAGGGCTGCAGATCCCGGGGTCTGCTGTCCTTGGTGACACTGGCATTATTTCAGGGCAACCCTTTTCTCTTCCTAAAGCCCCAGATTTATTTCATGGAGAGCTCATCCTGCTGTCCTCTCCGTGATTCCCATGAGCGGCACGGGCAAGTGATGGTGACATTGTGTGTGTGCTTCCGTCCACCCAGGTGCTGGGGACATGGGCAGCAAACCGTCCACACCAGGCAGTGACCCCACAGCGCGGTGCCCGGGGACGGAGGGCATTCACGCTGCATACAAGCAAGGAGACCCCAGCAGGGCCCGGCACTTGCTCCAGGAGGCTTGTGATGACAGCACATCCCAGCTAGAGAAGGTAGGGTCAACGCCGGCTCCTTCAACCAGACTGGGGATCTGGCTTGGATGAAGGTTATCATTCAGATTATTTCCTTGTTGTCCTCTAATCATAGTGGGGATTTTTTTTACCTCATTTCACGTGTAAACTTAATGGCTGCCAGTCTTGTCAAGCCAGTTCTCAGCCTGCCACTATCTATGCACACCCTTTCACCTTCCCAGGAACTGAAATGTGAACAACAAAAGGCCAGTCTGAAGGTTTAATGTACTGTATTCCTCTACATTTCTTTTCCATTATGAAAATAGCGCAAGCTAACAAGAAAATTTAGAAAAATGTAAAAGTAGAGAGGAAAAGAATAAGAAAGTAACCATATTCCTAATGCAGCCAAATAGTCCCACTTAACAATTTCATTATTTTTTCTCTCCATTTGCTGATCTGTACGTACATTGTTGTTTCTAACAGAGATAAAGTCATTTTGTGTATATAGTTTTGCATGCTGCTTTTTCTCACCTAATATTATATCAAGCATTTTCCATATGATTATAAATTCGTGTGTGCTTTAAAGCAAGAAAGGTGTTTACACTTCACTTTAACTGGTGAAATGTTGAAACCGGTAGACTTGGTTAAGCTGTGTGTAACACCCAGAGCAACCACTTTAAAAACTATACAAAGAGGTACACTTACCTGGCAAGGGAGATACCATGATCATGAAGATGGTTTTCCCAGGGTGAGGCTCATCCATTGCACTCCGGATGTACTAAGCCCTGCGATTTCCCTAAATGTGGGAAACTGGACTACATAATTTGTGGTAGTGGGGGACTGCATTCGCACTTTCCCCTGAAAAGAAACAAAACAAAACCATACAAAGAAGTATACTCAAAAACACTATTGACCAATCAAAATGGGATTTGAAAAATGTTTAAGAAGCTCACAGGAAGGCAGGAAAATAATCAGAAAAATGAAAGAGTAAACAAAACAAAACAATGCATGGCAGACCTTAGCTTTAATATGTAAGTAACTATATTAACATAAATTTTCCAAAAACATAAACTTTAAGAGACTGCAGAGTAGATCAAAAAAATAAATAAATAAACAAAAGGGGTGCCTGGGTGGCTCAGTCGGTTAAGTGGCCAACTTCGGCTCAGGTCATGATCTCGCGGTCAGTGAGTTCAAGCCCCACGTCGGGCTCTGTGCTGACGGCTCAGAGCCTGGAGCCTGTTTCGGATTCTGTGTCTCCCTTTCTCTGACCCTCCCCCATTCATGCTCTGTCTCTGTCTCAAAAATAAATAAACGTTAAAAAATAATAAAATAATTAAAAATAAATAAATAACCATGAGCAGGTATATTCTGCCTATGGGAAAATCACTCCAAAGAGGATATATGTGGGTTGAAAGTAAATGGATAGAAAAAGATATACCATGCAAATATTAATCAAAAGAAAGGAGTGGCTAAGTATCAGATAAAATAGACTTCAGACTAAAGGAAGTTGCCATGGACAGGGAGGAATATTTCATAACGTTGAAGGAGTCAGTCCATCAAGAAGACATAGGAATCCTAAATGTGCATGCACCAAACAACAGAGCTGTAAAATATGTGAAACAAAAACTGGCATAACTGAAAGGAGAACGAGATAAATCCACAATAATAATTGGAGACTTATAGTTTGACACCCTCTCTCAACAAATGATAGAACAACTAGGCAGAAAATCAGTAAGGATACAGAACTTCACACCATCAGCCCACAGAATCAAACTGACATTTATAAAACATTCCACACAACAAGAGCAGAATGCACATTCTTTTCAAGTGTCCACAGAGAATATCTCTAGATAGACTGCACATCCTAGGCCATAAGATAAACCTCATCACATTTAAAAGAATTAAAATCAGACAGAATATGTTCTCTAACTTCAGTGGAATCAAACTGGAAATTAATAGCAAAAAGATAATAGGAAAATCTCCAAGCACCTGGAAGCTAACCACAGACTTTTAAATTACCCATGGATCAAAGACAAGGTCTCAAGGGCAATTTAAAAAATACTTTTAACTGAACAAAAATGAAAATACAACATGTCAAAATTTGTGGGATGTAGCTAAGGCAGTGCAGAGAGGGAAATTTATAGCACTAACTACTTACATTAACAAAGAGGAGAAGTCTCAAATTAATGATCCAAAACTTCCACCTAAAGGAGCTATAAGAAGAGCAAAATAAATCCAAATCAAGTGGGAGAAAGGAAATACTAAAATTAAGAGTAGAAAAATGATGAAATTTAAACAGAAAAACAATAGAAAAAGTCAGTGAAAAAAAGGTAATTTTTTGAAAAGATCAACAAAATTGACAAACCTCTAGGAAAACTAACATAAGACAAGAGAAAAATATCTAATATCAGGAAGGAAACAAGTAATGGCACTACATACCCTACAAATATCAAAAGGATTGTAAAGGAACAACTCTATACACATAAATTTGACAACTTAGATGAAATGGACCAATCCTGGAAAAGTACAAACTATAACTCACCACTATAAAATACGTACATGATTTTAATAGCCCTTTAACTATTAAGGAAATTCAATTCACAAGTTAAAACCTCCTAAAAAGAAATCTATAAGGGGGCCTGGGTGGCTCAGTCAGGTAAGCAACAGACTTCAGCTCAGGTCATGATCTCATGGTTCACGGGTTCAAGCCCCACATTGAGCTCTGTGCTGACATGACAGCTCAGAGCCTGGAGCCTGCTTCAGATTCTGTGTGTGTGTCTCTCTCTGCCCCTCCCCTGCTCATGCTCTCTCTCTGTCTCTCAGAAACAAACATTTTAAAAAATTAAAAAAAAAAAAAGAAATCTATAGACCCAGATACCTCCATGGGAGAATTCTACCAAATGTTTAAAAAAGAATTAACACCAACTCTACGAATACTTTTCAACACTTCTGTGAGTCCAATATACCTGATACCCAAACCAGACAAAGACAGTACAAAACAGAAAAGTACAGACTGAGCCATCATGAATATAGATGCAAAAATTCTTAACATATTACAAATAGATTTCAACAATATATGAAAAGAGTTAAACACCATGATCAAGTGGGATTTATTCTAGAGATACAAGACTGGTTCAGTACAGTACTCAATAATCAGCCAATATAATCCTCCATATTAATAGACTGCTACAGACTGAATGTGTCCCCCCAAAATGCCTATGTTGAATAAAGTGATGGTGTTTGGAGTTGAGGCTTCTGGAAGGTGATTAGGTCATAACGCTGGAGCTCTTATGAATGGGGTTAGTGCTCTTATTAAATAGATCCCACAGACCTCCCTAGTCCTATTCTGCCATGTAAGACAGAAGAGATCAGCCACTGGGAGGAAGGCCCTCATCTGACCACATTGGCACCATAATCTCAAACATCCAGCCTCCAAAACTGTAAGAAATAAATTTTTGTTATTTTTCTGCCACTCAGTCTGTGGTATTTTGTTATATCAGTTTGAATGGATTAAGGCTTAAAGTGAAGAAGAAAAAAATCACATTATCATATCACTTGATGCAGAAAAAACATTTGACTAAATTTAATACCCTCATGATAAAAACTCTTAGAAAATTAAGAATGGAGGGGAGCTTCCTCAGCCTGATGAATATCTACAGAAACCTACAACAAACTTCATACCTGATGGTGAAAGACTGATTTACCCCTAAATTGGGAATAAGACAAGGATATCTATTCTCAATGTAATACTGGAAGTTTTATTTGAGAATAATTATATAAAATTATATTCAATATATTACTGGGAGTTCTGGCCAATGCAGTAAGACAAGAAAATGAAATAAAAGGCATACACATCTGAAAGAAAAATAAAACGATCTCTTTTTGCAGATGACATGACAGTCTACATAGAAAATCCAAAAAAGAAATTATCCATAAAAGAAAAAATTGACAAATTAACAACTTTTGCTTTGAGAAAGACCCTGTTAAGAGAGAGAAAAGAGGGGCGCCTGGGTGGCGCAGTCGGTTAAGCGTCCGACTTCAGCCAGGTCACGATCTCGCGGTCCGTGAGTTCGAGCCCCGCGTCAGGCTCTGGGCTGATGGCTCAGAGCCTGGAGCCTGTTTCCGATTCTGTGTCTCCCTCTCTCTCTGCCCCTCCCCCGTTCATGCTCTGTCTCTCTCTATCCCAAAAATAAATAAACGTTGAAAAAAAAAAAAAGAGAGAGAGAAAAGATAAGCTACAGGCTTGGAGAAAATACTTGCAAATCACATATCTGACAAAGGACTCATCTCTGATTTATACATAAAAAATCTCCCAACATTCAACATAAAAGGCAAACAATCCAGTTAAGTAATGTAGGAAATAGATGAAGAAACATTTTGTGGAAGAGTATATACAAATGGCCAATAAATCCATGAGAAGATGTTCAACATCATTAGCCACTAGGGAAATGCAAATTAAGACACAATGGAATATAACTACATATTGATTAGAATGTCTAAAATTTAAAAAAATAGAATGCCAAATTCTGATGAGGATGTAGAGAAACTATCTCTCATTCATTATGGTGAGAATATTTCCATTCCGGAAAATAGTTTGGCAGTTTCTTTAAAAACAAAAACACACTTACATTATGACCCAGCAAGTGCACTCCTGAGCGTTTAACCTAGGGAAATGAAAACTTATGTGTGCACAGAAATCTGTGCATGATTTGTTCTTAGCAGTTCTACTTGTAATAGGAACTAGATACTACATAAAACTCTTAGCAGATGAGTGGTTATACATACAATGGAATATAATATAAAAGTATACTACACATATATAAAATGTAATATATAGTATAAATATATTAAAATATAAATATGATACTAAGTAACACAAAGAAACTCTTTGAAATATGCAGCCATTCAGGTGGATCTCAAGGGCATTATGCTGAGCAGGATATTAAAAAAGAAACAATCTCACAAGGTCACATTCTGTATGATTCCATTCGTATATAAACATTCTCAAAATGGCAAAATTATAGATATGGAAGAGACATTTGTGGCTGCTGGGGTTAGTGATGGTGGAGGGCAGTAAGGTGAGTGTGACAGTAAAGCGGGGAAGGGGAGGCTGGAGAGACTGGTCTCACAATGGAGTAGTTCTGTATCTTTTTTTTTTTTTTAAGTTTTTTAGTGTTTATTTTTGAGAGAGAGTGGGGAGGGGCAAAGAGAGAGGGAGACACAGAATCTGAAGCAGGCTCCGGGCTCCAAGCTGTCAGCACAGATCTCGATGCAGGGCTCGAACCCACAAACCTCGAGATCATGACCCAAGCCTAAGTCCGATGCTTAACCGGCTGAGCTACTCAGGCACCCCGGAGTAGTTCTGTATCTTGATCACAGTGGTGTTTGCACAAGTGCAGAGTGATATACCCACATTGTACTAACATCAAATTACTGGGTTTGATCTTGAAGTACAGTTGTGTAAGGTGTCACCATCGAGGGAAACTGAGTTAAGGAAACATGGATGCTCCTCAAGACTGTCTTTGCAACTTCCAATGAGTGTCTACTTCAAAGCAAACAGAAAAAAAAAAAAATAAGTGAAGTCTAATTCCACTTTTATAACATTTAAAAACTGGCCAAGAATGAATCTGTGGTGTTAAAAGTCAGGATAGTGGTTATTTCAGGTAGGACAGTGACTAGAAGGGGGACTTTGGAGCACAGATAATCTTAGGTTCCGTGGTCTGGATGTCCATTACATGAATGTGCTCATTTATAACAGTTCATGAAACTGAACACAGAATTTGTGTCCTTGTCTGTAGGTGTATTATATGCCAATAAAATTATAATGACTGCAGGTGCCTGGGTGGCTCAGTCGGTTAAGCATTCGACTTCAGCTCAGGTCATGATCTCAAGGTTCATAAGTTCAAGCCCCATGTCAGGCTCTGTGCTAACAGCTCAGAGCCTGGAGCCTGCTTTGGATTGTATGCCTCCCTCTGTCTGCCCCTTCCCTGCTCGTGCTCTCTCTTTTTGTCTCAAAAATAAATAAACATTAATTTTTTTTTTTAAGTTACAATGACTAAAGTAAAAAAATAGTTGGTTTCATGTGGGATTACCCATGTGTTGATATGGATGAACATGTTCTGGAAGGCTGTGTAAAAGCACTTTCCTTTGCAAAAGGGCATTGGGAAGTAGAGGTATGGAGGGAGGCCTCCTTTTTTATTTTATACTTTTCTGTGCTATTTGAATTAAAATAAATACACACTATAGAACCTCTGGGCTGTCTCTAGCCAGAGTGCCAGCCCTGACCTTTCCTGCCTTCTGGTTCCTCTTGGCTTCAGGCTGACTCCTAGGAAATTACCACTTCATGAGGATGGGGCTTTTAAGCCTCCAACCCACTAGCATCTAGACAGCTGTTGGTTGTGTGCAGTGAGTCATTTAATCAATCCCTGTGGTTTTTCTCCCTAATGCAAGTGCTTTCCTGGAATGGCAGGCCTCCCGGGCCCCACCCCGGGCAGATTGGCAGGCCAGTGGGTTTTGCTTTTTCGGTCATATTGAATGAGTATGTCACATCACCAGCTCATTCACTCTCCTTCAGAGCCCAGGCCTCCCTCCAGGTCCCACGGTTCCTGGGAAGTCTTGGGTAGAAGGGGGAGAACATAGGTTTGGGGCTAGACAGACCCCAGTTCAAATCCTGGATAGTTCTGCAGACTGTAAATTCCCTCGCTGTGGGCAAGCCTTCATTTCCTCACCCACAAGATGGATATACAGTGTGAAAATAAATAAAAGAAACCTCACTTAAACTGGAGTCTGGAAGCCCTGAAGGGGAGTTCTCACGCACTATCACTCACCTTCAGAAGCAAACCCTGCATTCTCCAAGGAGGCTTACTTACCACACCGCAGCTGGAGGAAGGAAGAATTTCTCCTTGCCCAGCAACAGCCCAGCCAATGGGAACTCAGTGAAACACCCTCCCAGCTTCTTCCTTTTTCCCTTGTAAAAGTAAGCCCCTCTCTTCTGTTCTCCAGACTTGGCTATGGTTCACTGTAGTTGGCTTGTCCTGAATTGCAATTTCTCTGCTATTCCCAAATAAACCCATTTTGCAGGTAAAATAAATGGCTCTTTACTTTTTAATTTTAAGTCTATTTATTTATTTTTGAGAGGTGAGGGGGAGGAGGAGCAGCAAGAAAGAGCATCCCAAGCTGTGAGAACAGAGCCTGACGCGGGGCTCGATCCCACAAACCGCAAGATCAATACCTGAGCCGAAATCCAGAGTCAGACACTTAACTGACTGAGCCACCCAGCCACCCCAGGCTCTTTTCTTTTTTTAAGATCAACAACAAATACAGTCCTCACAAGACTGTTATCAGGATGAAGTGTGACCATGTAAATAGGATGTTCAGTGCATGATAAGAGCTTAATATATCTGTCCCCATCCCTGGGATTCTGTTGACCCATCCCTGTCCATCTCACCCTACAGTGACTCTGAAAGCACAGGTTTCCTAACCTGTTCAGCAAGCAAAATGTGCTCTTTCATGCCACGGATTGGTTCTGGCACCCTCAGTGCTCATCCCAGCTTCTTACACACAGTAGTGTGTCCTCAGTAAATGTCAGTGATGGCACAGACTGCCTCAGTGCCGATGTGGGTTCTGCGTGCACCTCCTTGAACACCGCTGATGCCCAAGTCCATGGGGAATAGTCAAGTTCCAGGAGGACTTCACGTTTCAGTAATGCAGTCACACGCTGCACATGCCAATCCAGCGTTCTTTCGGCAGCCCCGGTGAGCCCACGAAAAGCCAAGGCCATTTTTATAGTCTTTGAGAGCCATTTCCTAGCTGTGTGATCACAGGCAAGCTACAAAACCCCTCTGAACCTCCACGTCCTGGTCCATGTGTTAGTATTCTGCCTCAGATGGGGATACTCACACGGTCCCCATCCTCGTGAAGCTTATGCTGTCCCAAAGAAACGGAATGGGAGCCACATTTATATCAAGTTGTCTAGCAGTCACATTCAAAAACAGAAACAGATGAAATATCAACCGTATATTTTATTTAATCCGAATGTATTAAAGATCATTTCAACACGTGATCAATATAAAAATTATTGACGAGGTCGTTGACAGTTTTGGACTGAGTCTTTGAAAATTGCGTGTGATTTTATGCTCCCGGCTCCTCTCACTTTGTGTGAGCCCTCAATTGCAAGTCCCCAACACCCACATGCGACCCATAGTGCCATCCCAGACAGCACAGCCCAGTCTTGCCCACGGACTTGGCGAGGCATTTCGAGTTGATTCTCTTGGTACTTCCTAACAGCACCCAGCTCCCCAAAGTCCTATTGTTCCTGCTCTGTTTTGAGCAGGGCCGGCTTCTGAGCATCTCAGCGGCCTATGGGGATCTGGAGACCGTCCGATACCTTCTCACCGAGAGACGGGTGGAGCTGCCCACGGAGCCCACCGATGACAACCCAGCTGTGGTGGCAGCTCATTTTGGGCACACTGACGTCGTGCAGGAATTGCTTGAATCTTTGCCAGGTAAATGCCAGGGTGTGAGTTTCTTGGCTACCTCTCAGGACACCCTCTTCTTAGGAATCAGATCGGCATGCGGGGAGGCGGGGGGGGGGGTTTGGGGGGAGGCGGGGGAGGGCTTCCCCTCCAAATGCTGGTTTCTTCACACTTTTACCAAAGCAGGAGCTCCAGAAATCTGGGGCATCAAACTGACAACCAAAGTCAAAACTGCCTGCCAATGGCAACACCACATCCCACATCTCACTCCCTTTAGCTCAGGAGGTAAATGTTCTCATGCCATATTTGATAAGGAATGTGGATCTATGTCCCTTTTTTAAAAAAAATTAAAAGGTTATATTCTTTAAAGCAGTTTTAGATTTTCAGAAATACTGATTTGAAAGGACAGGGAATTCTCATATACCCCCCTGCAAAAAGTTCCCCTGCTATTTTTACTTTGTATCAGTGTCATACATTTGTTACAACTGAGGAACTTGAGAGACATGGAGACTTTCAAAAGGTGGTCCCAGCTCTTTCAGAGCTCCTGGTCAAGCCGAGGAAATCAAAACAGAACCGAGTAACTCCGTGCAGTGTAACGGTGCTGAGGTTGAAGTATTTACACAGTGGTCTGTGTAAATACACAGACACAAAGGGAATGTCTTGTCTGGGCACAGGGCAGGGTCTTCATAAGGAGATGACATCTGAGCTGGGTTTTGCAGGGTGAGTAGGAGTTTAGTTGGCAGACAAGAGAAGGAAGGGCTGAGGTTGCCTACTTTTGCAGAGAAGGGGCCTGAGCAATGGCTGGACCTGAGCATTGTTTTCAGCTGCTCTTGGGGCATCCTATCTTCAACCCAACTAGGGACAGAGTTGCTGAGGACTGAAGGAGTCTAGAGCATTGTTCTGGAACCTGCAGGAAGTGCAGAGATGGGCGGAACAGTGTGTGTGTGTCCCTGTGAATTCCCAAACTGGAGGGGAGGGCAGCCATTGTTAGGAGTAATGTAAGACCAGAAGACACACAAGACACAACTAGAGAACAAGGGAGGGTTTGAGAAGAGGAGATTCGAGGCTCGCAGGGGGTGGGTACATCATTATGTAATTTCTGGTCTCTGTAGCTGAGCAGAGATAGCGCAAGGGAGGAAGAGGCCAGATGGAGACCAAAATGGGGCTCTCTCTGAGTATCACTGGATTGGGACTTCAGAAAATACACGTAGGGGTTTCATATGGTTCAGAAAGAACCCTTTGGTTTCACGTGTTTAAACCTTTTAGTTTTGCATGGCTTAATCCTTGACTTTGCCATTTACTGTGGGACATTTGGCAAGTTCCCAGACCTCTCTGAGCTTTGAGTTCCTCATTTGAAAATCATAGCTTTGAAATATAGCCTGATACAGCTTCCTAAGACTGGTGTACATCCATCCTCAACAGCAGTTAGCAGCATGATGACTCGATTTCTCGTCTCTAGATATCCTGGCGGTAAATGAGTTAGGGATCACTTGTTAATATGTGTTCAAGTACCACCTCCTTTGAGTTGTTAATTCTAGTTACCAGAGGGAGAAGATGGGACATTTATTTACCATCTGCTGTAGCCCAGGCACTGCACCAGATGCCCTTTGTGCTGAATCTTCATTTCTTCCACCCCCTCCTCACCCCTATGTCCTGGTCAATTTCTTACCATGGAGGGGAGGGTCCCCATCTCCATGCTTGGGACCACTTTGGTTCCTAAGGACTTTCAGCCTCTGGAAATGAGACAGTGTTATAGTGCACTTGGCAAGTGTCAATGTGGAAGATGAGATCATTTTTCCATGGTAGCTACATCTAAAAGGCATTGCATTCCTTTGAACTTGAAGATATTGTAACACTTTAGCCCACACTGTCTCTGTTCATTCAGTGGGCTAAATGTTACTTCATTCTGGAATTAAGTAGGTGGTTCTTGCAGGGAGTAATTCTCAAAATTCTAGGCTGGATAGTTAGATCTATTTCTTTCATCATAGCTTTTTTCTTTTCATTTATGAAAGTAGTATATGTGTCTTACAGATATTTTCGAAATGCAGTAAAGTGTTAGTACTCTAAAAACATGATGACATATAATGAGTTAGAATGTTTTGAGCCAGGCACTTGACATACATTATGTCATGCAACCCTCACGTTAAACTTGGGAGGGTGAGTGTTATTATTCACATTTTAGCAATGCGTAAACTGAATCAGGGAGAGGCGAAGAAATTTGTTTTAAGATTACACCGCTGAAATGTTTTAACCCTAAGCTGCCTGTCTCCAAAGCCCATGTCCCTGTATGTAATGCTATTGATGGGGATGGGGATAGGGAGAAGGATGAGGGTAATAATGGTCATAATCCCACTACCCAGAGTCAAAGCTGCAACACTGGGATGGTAACTTTTAGTCTTACTTCACACACACATACATTTTTTTTATTCAGTTATAACTACACTATATATGCTGTTTCAAATGCTGCTTTTTCCTCTTGGCATTATGTGATGAGCAAGTGGGTTTATAATGATGTGGGAAAGTGTCCCATGCAATTCAGAGGGACTGTTCCAGAAAGCAGCATCAACCTGACAGAAGGCACTTTCAGCTAGAGACAGGCCAGCTCTATCAATGGTCCAAGGGGACATGGGAGTGGGAAAAACCAGAACCCTTCAGTGACGCTTTCCCTTTGTCCTGTCATCTCCTCCCAGGTCCCTGCAGCCCCCAGAGGCTGCTGAACTGGATGCTGGCCTTGGCTTGCCAACGAGGGCATCTGGGGGTGGTGAAGCTCCTGGTCCTGACACACGGGGCCGACCCGGAAAGCTACGCAGTCAGGAAGAACGAGTTTCCTGTCATTGTGCGCTTGCCCCTCTATGCGGCCATCAAGTCAGGTGGGTCCCCCAGCCAATCCTGCCCATGGGAAGCCTCAAAGTTTCCAGATGTGGGATGGTGGCTTCACCCTCACTTATAGCTCTTAAAGAGCCTGTGTGGAGACATTTGAAAATTCCATTATTTGCTTCTTTTTCAAGATGTCTGCACCTTCCCTCATTTGCCCCACTCACCCCTGCAAGGGGATTTCAGTGACAGGGACCAACTGTGGCAAATGGGACTGTAGTAGGAGGCACACCACAGGTCAGGGTCCCACAAAAAGTCTCACTAACAGGAATCTGACGCCTCAAGGGAAGTAGTAGAGGAGCTCTACCAGCACAACTACCCTTTGCATTCCCATTTCACATATTAGCGTCCGCCATTTTGGACAGCTGTGCCACACTCTACATCTGAATGACCTTAGCTTCCCATTTTCTGTCCTTTAGGAAATGAAGACATCGCCATATTCCTGCTTCGGCATGGGGCCTTCTTCTGTTCCTACATCTTATTGGACAGTCCTGACCCCAGCAAACATCTCCTCAGGAAGTACTTCATTGAGGCTAGCACCTTGTCCAGCAACTGTCCGGGAAAAATGGTGAGTTGTCCCTGCCTATGGATGAATGGATAAAGAAGTGGTACATATATATGATCGGATACTTTTCAGTCACAAGAGGGGCATCCTGCCATTTTCAACTAGATGGATAGACTTTGAGGACATTGTGCTAAATGAAATGAGTCAGACACAGAAAGGCAAATACTGTATGATCTTATTTATGTGAGGAATCAGAAAAAGCCAAACTCATAGAAACTCAGAGTAGATGCTTTGCCGGGAGCTGGAGGGTGCAGAAAATGCGGAGATGTTGGTCATACTGTATAAACTTCACTTATAAGACAAAGAAGTTCTGCAGATCTAATATACAGCTTTGTGATTATAGTTAATAATACTGTATTATATACTTTAAAGTTGCTGAAAGAGTAATCCTAAATGTTCCACCCCAGAAAAGAAATGATGATTAGGTGACATGATACAGGGGTCAGCTAACACTATGGTGGTAATCATTTTGCAACATATAAGTGTATTAAATCAAGTTGTACACCTTCAACTTACCCAATATTATATGTCAATTATATCTGAATTAAACTGGAAAAACATGCAGAATGTGGTTTTAGTTTTCCATTGTAATAACAAAAAATCATGTTGCGTTACTTCCATTATCATCAATTTGGCTTTTTCTTTTTTTTTAATGTTTATTTATTTATTTTGAGAGAGAGAGAGAGAGAGAGAGAGAGAGAACAAGCAGGGGAGGGGCAGAGAGAATCCCAAGCGGGCTCCACACTGACAGTGTGGAGCCCAACTGGGGGCTCGATCCCACGAACCATAAGACCATGACCTGAGCTGAAATCAAGGGTTGGATGCTTAACTGACTGAGCCACCCAGGTGCCCCCAATTTGGCTTTTTAAATCTAGCACTCTAGATCAGTCAATGTGGCTAAAAGCCATTCTTTTAAATACATGCCTGAGATGCCTAGGTGGCAGTTAAGGTCAGTTAAGGTCAGTTAAGGTCAGTTAAGCATCTGACTCTTGATATTGGCGCAGGTCATGATCTCACAATTTGTGAGATCAGGTACCACATCAGGCTCTGTGGTGACAGTGCAGAGCCTGCTTGGGATTCTCTCTCTCTCTCTCTCTGTCTCTCTCTCTGCCCCTCCCTACTCGCTCTGTCTCTCTCTCTCAAAATACATAAATAAGCATACATAAATAAATAATCAAACAAACAAATAAATAAATGTATCAAGTGAATGTAGCTTAGTTGCCTCTGCCCTTTTCCTGTTGGTGGACATTTGGGTTATTTCTCAGTTTTGCCCCTTGTAATACAGCCTGGTTTTCTAGGATGTTTGCTTCTGTAGATCTAAATTCTAAAAGTGGATTTTTTGGGAATCACTTTCTCAAAAACCTATGGGGATTCACTCTTTCACCAACATTATATGGGCAATCTCTGTTCCCTTGGCTCTAGATATCCCGAAGCCTTTTAATTTTCATCAGTCTGTTGGATGAAAATGTGAGCTCCTTGTTTTTTTGTTTGTTTGTTTGTTTGTTTGTGTTAATTTTTTTAATGTTTATTTACTTTTGAGAGAGAGAGACAGAGCATGAGCAGGGGAGGGGCCGAGAGAGAAGGGACACAGACTGTGAAGCAGGCTCCAGGCTCTGAGCTGTCAGCACAGAGCCTGTCGTGGGGCTCGAAATCATGGACCATGAGACCATGACCTGAGCCGAAGTCAGATGCTTTACTGACTGAGCCACCCAGGCGCCCCTGAGAGCTCCTTGTTTTACTGGCCACGCTATTATTATTAACAATATCAAACATCTTGTCATATCTTTATGAACTATTTGCATTTCCCCTCATTCACATTAGTTGCTTGTTACTATTTGTTGATTATTTTCCTAAAGGGTTTGTCATCTCTTCTCATCTTGGAGGACCTTTTGTATATCAGATTTTAAACGTTTTTTAATCATACATATTGCCAATATTTTCTCCAATTCCTTATTTTTCTTTTTTGTCTGTTATCTTTTGTGATAACAAAGATACAAGAATATGTAATCAGGTATGTCTTTTTCCTATGGCATCTGGGTTATATAAGAAAGTCATTCCCACCTCAATTTTATATAAATATTCTCCTCCTGGGGTATCTTGTAATATTTTTATTCTTTTATTTTTTATATTTTAAGCTTTAATTTTTGTGATATGTATTTGTATGTGTGGTATGAGGGAGGGAATCTAGCTTTCACCTTTGCTAGATGGATGTTCAGTTATTCCAGCACAATCTTTTAAATAGAACTTCCTTTTCCTTCTGAATTGAGATGTCACCATGGCTATTTTCCCCAGGATCTATCTGTATGGATTTTGGGATTCTCTGTAGTGGTCCACTGGCCTGTTAATCTATTTCTAGGTAAATGCCATACTTTTTTGATAATAGACATTTTTTTTAATCTTACAGCCTATTAATGCATATTTTCTACTTGTTATTTGGGTTTTTTTCTTTGAAAATATATTGACTGTTATTACATATTTGTTCTTCCATTTTGTGCATTTCCAGCAATGACTCTGTGTAGCTTTTATGTTCTTTAATGAGATTTTGAATTTTATTTTATATTTTTATTTTTCATACTTTAAAAAGACTTTATAGTTTTATTCATAAAGAACCTGGACCTGTCTTGTTTATTGCTTTTCCCACTATTTGAATAAAATACAATTCTTTTCCATGTCTGTTTTCACCCTGATGTTACTGATACGGAGGAAAGCTTTTTTGTTTATTTATGTTTAATCCGGTCCCTTTGCCAACTTCTCTTATTAATTCTAATAGTTTTTAGAAGAGTTCTTGAAACTTTTAGGCATGTGATTAAGTTATCTGAAAATTCCAAATAGGTTTGTCTCTCCTTCTCTAATATTTATATAATTTATTTTATTTCATGTCCTGTGGTATCACTAGAAATGTCAAAAGTTGAATCATCATGATAGAGATGCATCTCTCCTGTTCCTGATTTTAAAGGTCTTGTCCTCAGCAATCTATAGGCATTTGCTGTAGATTTTTGGTATATAGACTGTTATTATATTTGAGTAGTTTCCATATCTTTTTTTCTGCTTAAGAGTTTTTATTGTAAGGGAAGATTGTGGGATTTTGTCAAATTCCTTTTTGGAATTTTTGGCAGCTATTGATACATTCATGAAACCTTTCTACTTTAATTTGTTGATGTAACAAATGATGATGATAAATTTCCCTTTTCATTTATGATGTTGGACAGTTTTACTTTTTCTCTTTTAAACTTAATCAGACCAGCCAGGGATTTATATGTTCTAGTGGTTTTGTCAAAGGACTTGCTAGATTTACTTATGTATGTATGTATGTATGTATGTATGTATGTATGTATGTATTTAATGGTTTGTTTGTTTCTTATTCATTAATTTTATCTTTATCTATACTAAAATCATCACATCTCTCTCTTTGAATACTGAGTGTTTGTCTTTGAGTATTTTGGATATTGCAGTATGAGATTTCCTGGGCTAATCCAGGCTCCAGACTTCACTGCTCTAGGACCTTCATATGGTAACTTTACTTCTCTGTTTTGTTTCCTTATCTTAAAGATAAGAAAGATAAAGAGAGATAAAGTATCTGTCTCAGAGGGATGCTTGACAGTTAAATGTGGTAATATTTGTAACATTCTAAAAACAATGCCTGGCACATGATAAGTACCTAATAGAAAATAGTTATTATTATTGGAGTTCTTTTTTAGATTTACTAAGTTAAATACTTCAGTCTTTTTCCCCCTAATTTTAGCTTGTCATTTGCATTATTCAGTCTTTCTTGTGCTATCAATTTTTGCTGGCTTTCTTTATCAGAATCTGAAATATACACACGGACGTACACATAAACATTTATAAAATACATGTTTATGTATTATGTGTACATATGTATTTCCTGCTTCTGATTTTTTTTTCTACCTTGTCAAATGGTTCTATAGGTTTTTGCTTCATATGCCTGGTTTATGGCTTTAGGACCCATTTTGACTTATTTCATTATGTCAAATAACTTTTAATCCTGTTCATGCTTCTATCATTAAAATTGGGATTGTCCGCTCTTCACATGGCCCCAGGACATTATTTTTTTTTTTTGAATCAACCTTTTATAAGTTTTCCCAGACATTTATCTTCAGTTTTTTGATTGTCTTAGGTGTATTTTATAAACAGCATTTAGTTTTTAATCCCATCTGAGAGTGTATCTTTCAGGAATCCACTCAATTCACATTTATGTGGCACCTGTCATACTAACTTATTACTCCCATCTTTTTATATTCTATTCATCACTATTTCCTTTTAACCGGTCCCTTATTTGCTGGTTTTGTAGTTTTTAAAGAATACCAGGGGTGCCTGGCTGGCTCAGTCATTAGAACATGCAACTTTTGATCTTGGGGTTGTGAGCTCCAGCCCCACACTGGGTGTAGAGATTACGTAAAAATAAAATTTTTAAAAATAAATAAATAACATAAAGAATACCAATATTCTTTTCAATAGTAAATGTACAATAAATGTTAAAGATTAACCTCATGTTGTAAAGGAAATAGTGATCATCCAGCCTCTACCTTTATATTGTCCTTGGTGTTTTTCCCAACAGCTTCTTACCCTATTTGATCCCTACAACACCTTGGTATGAACTGCAGGGATATAATCTGTTTTCCAGATGAAAATATTATGGTTTAGAGACATTCTGTTACTTGTCCAAAGACAGCAAATACTAAGCAGTAATACTCAGACCAGAACCTGAGTCTTCTGAACTCAGGGCTTTTCCCATTTCTTGATTCCTGAACTGTACCTCCCAAGTTCATCAGCAGTTATCATATTTCTCTGTACATGGACTCCCTGGGAACTTCTAACAATCCCAGTGCTCCTGTCATACCCTACACTGATTGAATCTGAGTCGTGGGTGGGACCTGCATCAGTTTAGTGTAAAACATTCCCCAGGTGATTCCAGTGTGCTCCCGAGCTTGAGAGCCAGTGACTTTGATTTTCTTGGCTAAAGGTTAAAAGCAGAAATGGGGGCGCCTGGGTGGCACAGTCGGTTAAGCGGCCGACTTCAGCCAGGTCACGATCTTGCGGTCCGTGAGTTCGAGCCCCGCGTCAGGCTCTGGGCTGACGGCTCGGAGCCTGGAGCCTGTTTCCGATTCTGTGTCTCCCTCTCTCTCTGCCCCTCCCTCGTTCATGCTCTGTCTCTCTCTGTCCCAAAAATAAATAAACGTTGAAAAAAAAATTTTTTTTTTAAATAAAAAATAAAATAAAAGCAGAAATGGTTGGCATCTATATCTGCCATCTTCTCTACAGGGTAAATCCTGCTACGTTTGCCAAGATAGTCATAGATCATAAAAGTCATTATTGCGTGTTAGAAGGAGTAGACAAAGAAAAGACAATGTTACTTTTCTTCTCCATGGCCCAGAAGAGAAAATGAACTTTACAGTGCAGACTGAGTCATAAGGATTTTTTGGGCTTCCCCAAAACAGGTGGTATTTTGATTATTCACGTGAATTTCAAAGGCAAGTGCCTTTGTGTCTGGCAGTGGGTGTGTCGCGCTGCCTGTGATCTCTAACCTATGATAGCACATTCCTTCCGTGCTTCCGGCAGAGGAAAGGGAGGCAGGCACAGTCCAGAGGGACCCAGCAATCAGGAAGGATGACTCAGGAGCCAGAGGTAAGTGCTGCTACCTTTCCAGGTGAGCAGTGGGTCTGAACTGGCATTTTGGGCTCAGAATATTAGGCAAGAGCCGTCGTTACAAGGGTGCTTTGCTGCCATGGATGCACAGCCTGAAAACTACCTTGCCTTTGCTGGTGTTCGCGGCAGTGACCTTGCAGAAGTAGTCCCCTTGTTTTCTGTGCCTTTATGCTCTGCCTCCTCCACCAGCTGGTGGGTATTTTGTGTATAATCGCTGCCTCTGTGGAAGCCAGAGCCAGTGAAGGTTCAGAGCCTTCCGGCGTGCCTTCGGGTCAGACTGCGAGAACCTGCCTCTGCCCACAGACGGGGAAGTGCAGAAAAGTCCACATTGATTTTCCACTGGCAACAGCAGGTTGCTTAGGTCGTGTGGGTGTTTGTGGAGGAAGGTCCCAGAGCCCACACCACGTGGTCTGGACATACTTTTAGAAGAGCAAACACAAAGCCAAGTCGGACCTGGCCGGAGCTGTTTCCTGGCTCTGGTTTGCTGGCCCCCCTCTTGAAAGCTGCCAAACCCTGGCCTGAAAGTTTAACGAGACGGCCTGTGTTCATGGCAGAGGTCCTGTCGATGTTTGCTTTGTTGCCATGAGAAATAGCAACATTTGGCATGCCCAGAAAGGAACAGGAAAACTCAGAAATGCCAGGAAAGGCCTGAGCAGGTCCTGGAATAGCCATGATGTTTGTCTCCATTCAAGCAGTTAGCAGGCCTGGCGATAGGCTTTCTGGGGCTGCTCTGAGTATTGCAAGTAGACAAGAACTGGAATTAATCTTGAGGCAACCCAATGGAGAAATTATTAATTTCCTTCTAAAAGTCTCTAATGGTTTTAAATTGGGCAGCTCGCCTAGAGAGGAACATTGGTTATCATTACCATCATCATAATCTTCATCGTCATGATCACTTTTTGGATCAGCTCTGGCTTATGTGCCTTAAAAATTCCTGGTGGCCCACCATTCAGATGCCTGTGTCTGTGCCCAGGAACAAACGTTCTGGCTGCACATTTTCCGAGCTGAAGCAGCTCTTCTCCATCCACGTGATCTGGGGCGGGAGGGGTGGGGGTGGGGGTGGTGTCCAAGGATTTGTGTTTGCAGGATGCTCAGAAAGGATAGGAAGCAGCAGATACGGCCTCTTGGCTGTTGCTGGGGCCTTCATGAGTGGCTGTTGGATTGACTGACAGGTCGGGCGAGAGCACCTGAAATCCCATGGGAAAGCAGCCTTTTCTTTCTTCTTCTTCTTTTTTTTTTTTTTAACATTTTTTTTTAACGTTTTTTATTTATTTTTGAGACAGAGAGAGACAGAGCATGAACGGGGGAGGGGCAGAGAGAGAGGGAGACACAGAATCTGAAGAAGGCTCCAGGCTCCGAGCCATCAGCCCAGAGCCCGACGCGGGGCTTGAACTCACGGACCGCGAGATCGTGACCTGAGCCAAAGTCGGCCGCTTAACCGACTGAGCCACCCAGGCGCCCCACTTCTTCTTTTTTTTAATGTTTATTTATTTTTGAGAGAGAGAGCGAGACAGTGTAAGTGGGGGAGGGGCAGAGACAGAGGGAGACACAGAATCCCAAACAGGCTCCAGGCTCCGAGCTGTCTGCACAGAGCCCGATGAGGGGCTCAAACCCACGAACTGTGAGATCATGATCCAAGCTGAAGTCGGAAGTTTAACCAACTGAGCCACCCAGATGCTCCATGCAAGAAGCCTTTTCTGAGGGACACTGAGTCCTCTGGGGAACACCCTTGTCTTGGGTTAGGCCTACTGCTTGATGCAAAGAGTTTTTATTCAAGAGCTTTATGCTCTCCAGGGGCATCTGGGTGGCTCAGTCAGTTGAGCATCCGACTTTGGTTCAGGTCATGATCTACCGGTTCATGAGTTTGAGCCCCACGTTGGGCTCTGTGCTGACAGCTCAGAGCCTGGAGCCTGCTTCAGATTCTGTGTCTCCCTCTCTCCCTGCTCCTCCCCAACTCACTCTCTCTCTCTCTCTCTCTCAAAAATAAGCATTAAAAAAAAAAGAGTGTAATGCTTTCCAGAGTATTTCGACGTATGCACATTCCCACCTTCTTAGACCCTCACACCCTCCTCACAGCTGGCAGTGTAACAGGTGTAGGAACTGGTGTCCCCAGAATTCAGTCTCTGGAGCAGCAGCACCCCAGCGGGTAGGAGGCGGCTCTGGGAGCAGACTCACCACCCAGGGCCTGGCCTTCTCACCACTCGCTTGTGTGAGAGGAAGAGAAAGCCTTTCACCAGACCCTCGAAAAGTCGCAAACTCAGACTCAGGACTGTTGGGGCCTCTGTCCATCGATTCGACCTTTCCTGTGCTTTCGTGAGGAATTTTGATGATTCTACACGTGTCTGTTTTCTCCAGTTTCCAAATACTGAATCTTTCCCTGCTCTCATTGCCTTCCTTCTCCGGACGCTTTCTGGGTATACCATCCATGCCGTTAGTTCTTCTTAGAACTTGAAATAGGGTAGTGAGGTTATACAGTAGAGGAAGTGAGCAAGGACACAGGATAACCTTTCAAGGAGGCTTTCGTGACAGAGTTCCTCCCAGATCTTAAACCATGATATGAAACAGCAGTGAAAGAAACCACTTGTATTTAGTTAAAATGAAGAAACCGATGAATAAAACAGAGATGCAGAAATATTAAAACTATGATTTGAGCTTAAATGACAAACTGGAAAACACAGTAAGGAAAGAGTGCAAAGAAACAGTATCAGATGTGGTTGCTATGGTGGGTATCAGTATATAGACAATTACATCTGTAGCGATCCAAATACACTTCAGACAGGTGAGTTAAACACTGGAAACCCATCAGAATATATTTTTAAAAGGGCATTTATCCCAGTTGTGAAAGAGAAATGATTACATTACCAAGTTTTTTACAAATATAAAGGTACATCGCCAGAAATCAGATGAGTGATTTACATATTAAAGCCAAACACTTATAGGAAAATATAATTTTGAAAAGAAATATAAAAAAGAGAGCAATAGAAGATTTTTGAAAAAAAAAACTG
The DNA here is from genome assembly GCF_014898765.1 of Herpailurus yagouaroundi. Classification (NCBI taxonomy): domain Eukaryota; kingdom Metazoa; phylum Chordata; class Mammalia; order Carnivora; family Felidae; genus Herpailurus; species Herpailurus yagouaroundi. Next base: position 19,355,354 of record NW_024412416.1, read on the forward strand.
ACCAAAACTTAAATTCAAAATAGATCATTGGTAGAATGTACATGGCAGGCGATAACTGAATTTAATTCAGCCAGTGTTTATAGATCACCTGCTATGTGCTCGGGACTTAGGGGTAACCAAGCCAGAACCATGGCCCTTGCCACCACATTGCTCATAAATTCTGTTGAGTAAGAAATTGGGAGAAATTAAGGATTAATTTACATATAAGAAAACACAGGCAGCAAATCATGGCATGGATACATACATAAATTCAATGATAATTATAGAAAGTTGAATTAAAGCAACTTAAAAGAACTGACAGAAACCTGTTAAACTAGCAAAAATAAATATAAATGCTGAGTAAGACACTTGGCGGGGTCATAGAGAAATAGGCACACCAAGGCCTTACTGCTGGCACTGTAAATCTGTTCCGTATGTGTGCAAAGTTATTGGCATCATGTGACAAAAGCCATAAAACTCTTTCTCCCAGTGAACTGTTCTGAATTTGGCATTTCCTTTCTGAGAGATACCTCTAGGACATAATTTAAAAGGAAAAAAAGCTATTCCCACAAACGTGGTCAACACCCTGCTATTTATAATAAGAAGAAATTAGGGGAAGGGAAGAAAACGTCCAGCAGCAGGCGAAATTGTACCAGTCGTGCAGGGTGGATACCACATAGCCAGGAAGAAGCATGCCTGTCTCCCAGCACTTAGCACACACGGTTCCTTGACCCTAGGACACCCTTCAAATCGTAACCCCCACACAACATCCTCAGGAAGGCTTCCTTGATCCACAGGCCTGGTCAGATCCCCTTATATCTCTCAGAGCTTCCTGTCCATTGTATTCACAGCACTTAACTAGGTTTGAGATTGTCTGGATGACATTATTGTATAATGTCAGCTCTCCCATCTGACTGGAAGCTTCTCAAAAGCAGAGGAGTTAGCCAATTTGCTTTGTGTTTGACCCCCAGTGTAGGGCCTGGGAAAGATGAACAGATGGTTGCATGCGTGAATGGTTGGATGGATGGATGGATGGATGGATGGATGGATGGATGGATGAAATTTTATAGATGCAGTAACCTCCCATTTACATAAGACTTCATAGCTGACAACTTTGGCAGACATTCTGCCTTATTCCCCTATACAGTCCTATAAGGTAGAAATTTTTGTCTTTGTTTAAAAGTTGAGGAAGGGACGCCTGGGTGACTCAGTCAGTTAAGCCTCCAACTTCAGCTCAGGTCACGATCTCATGGCTCGTGAGTTCGAGCCCCGCATCGGGCTCTGTGCTGACATCTCGGAGCCTGGAGCCTGCTTTGGATTCTGTGTCTCCCTCCCTCTCTGCCCCCTCCCCTACTTGTGCCCTGTCTCCTTCTGTCTCTCAAAAATAAATAAATGTTAAAATTTTTTTTAAGTTGAAGAAGCAAAGGTTTGCTCAATAATAAGCTAAATAATTTAGTTAACTGCAGACATTTTATTTCTTGTGCCCCCCCCCGCCCCTTCTCAAATAGATGTTGGCAAAATTAACTTGGGACTAGTGACGGAATATTTCTTGTAACCTTCCCATTTTTAAAAGGAAGGACTGAAATACTACAGGGAAAAAAAAAAACCACAGTGAATGTTTAAAGAAAAAAAAAACCCTTCTCTTTATTTTAAAAAATTTTAGTGAAGAAAAAGTGATAAATTTTATTAAACACTTTTTGGCGTTCAGATACTCTTAACTGTGGAGAACAAACTGAGGGTTACCAGAGGGGAGGTGACTGGGTGGATGGGTGAAGTAGGTGATGGGGGTTGAGGGGTGCACTTGTCCTGATGGGCTCTGAGTAATGGACAGAATTGCCGAATCACTGTATTGTACACCTGAACTGATATAACACTGTACGTTAGCTACATTGGAATTTTTAAAAATTAATAAAAAAATAAAAGTTAAAACTTTGGGATAAAATACTAAAAAAGACACATATTGAATTAGGAAACTTTGGGCAGTGAGCCACTAGTTATTTTCCTTATTTGTCTTATGTACATGATTTTGTTTTTTCTCTGTTTATGTCACTTTGAGAATTTCTATCTTTGAAAGTGAATCTGGAATTTCAACAGCTTTATTTGGGTTACCTGTGGCCAAGGACAACACCTTCCATAACTTAAACATTGTTTTTACACGGTTGTCAGATTATCATTTTCATTCTCAGATTATTTTTTTTCAACGTTTTTTATTTATTTTTGGGACAGAGAGAGACAGAGCATGAACGGGGGAGGGGCAGAGAGAGAGGGAGACACAGAATCGGAAACAGGCTCCAGGCTCCGAGCCATCAGCCCAGAGCCTGACACGGGGCTCGAACTCACGGACCGCGAGATCGTGACCTGGCTGAAGTCGGATGCTTAACCGACTGCGCCACCCAGGCGCCCCCATTCTCAGATTATTAAAAGTACATTTAAACTTTTTTTAATTTAGTCTTTTGTTATTGACTTTATTATTATTATTATTATTATTATTATTATTATTATTTCAAAGGCCCTTGAATTGGCTTTCTTTATCTTGGCTTTATTATCTTCCTTGTCTTCACTTCATTCTGGTTTTTCTGTGCTTAATCTATTTGTTCTAATTTTCCTGTTTTTCTACGCTTAGCCTAATTGGTCTAATTTTCCTGTTTTCTTTTAGCTTTCTAACTTGGGCGGGGCTGGTTTACAACGTTTCACTTTTTCGTTTTGCAAGTCTGATCAGAGTTGTGCGTTTTCTTTTTCATTACTTGTAATGTTTTGTTGTTCTAAAAACAGATTCTGTTGTGACTTGGTTTCTCTCTGCCACACACGCATTACTTAAAAGGGCGTGTTTTCATGTTCAAAGAATTGGCCACCTTCTTTCTAATCCTGCCTCCATCCTTGGTTCTACCTGTACTTTGCCGTGGCCTTGAGATAAGATATTGTCTTCTGTCTCAAGAGATGTTTGCCTCTCCCTGCTCCCTTTTTTCCTTTTCCTTTTTCCTATTTACTTTTCCTTCACACTCAGAATTTAATCAGTAAATGTGCACCTTCCTATCTATTTGAACACAAAACTCATTCTCCTGCCTCCTACCATTGCTGTCTCCCATTTTTATGGTGGTGTGTACCTCTAGAATTCCTCGCTTCATTTTTTGCTTAGTGGATCTGTCCTAGTCTGCTGGTACTTTTCTTCAATTTTCATTAGTTTTTCTTTTCCCTTTTGCCCTGGGTTGGAGCACAAAGACTTAGCATGGCTGTATTTGGGGGTGGGGGTTGTTCGGGTATCTTTATTACTATCAGGGAGCCTTGGTTATTTCTCGTCATGCCTTTGAAACAGTGTCAGCTTTTCCATGGCCATGGGAACATGGCGGTATGGGAGGATGGGACCAGACAGAGCACTGGGCACCTGCATCGCCATCCTGGTTCTGTTACCTTTGAGCAGATTGTCTCCCTGAGCTTCTTTATGGGCAAATGGTGCCTGACCTTACAAGGTTACTGTGAGAGTCAGCCGAAAGAGTGGGCAGGAAAGTCGGTACGTGCATCGCAGAGAGTCACCAAGAATGTGTCATCCTGTGATCCTAGCTCGACTTCCAGACGGTTTCCCTACAGTCTGACCTTGAGTGTGCCCTTGGAGGCAGCAGACAGTTCCGTGGTGACTGTTGAACATGCCATCATTAGTTTGCTTGTAAGTTATTTTGGTACTTCTGTTTCCCATTGATCTGGTTTCTATGGTAATATTTCCTTGTGTTTGTTTGTCTTGAATGATATTGGCAGCGAACCACTATACTAATTCTGATATTGCAGCATTTTGAGCAGACATGCTTTTTCAGAACAGATTACATTGTTTTTCCTCAGTCATTTCATTAACTGCCTCATTAAATTAATCTTCCTCCTGAGTCTGGAAAGAAGGCTGACCTCCCCTTTCTCTTTATCTGTCCCTTCCTTTACTCCCTGTAGTTATTCTCAGGTCCATTTTGAAACGCTCCTTTACACTGTGGAGCCCTCCCAGGCTTTTTGCTAATTTCATGACCGATCTGTCCTTTCCCTTACCTTTTTATCATATTTCTAATCTACTTATCTCAATAGGCATCCTTTTGGACTTCAAGAATCTCTGTTTCTTTGTTTTCCTTTTTTAATGTGTGGGCCTCTGTTGATGGAATGTTCCAAGATCTCAGGTCTTGACTTCTGTAGTCTTCGTTTCACTTGTTATCTTCTATATCACTGCTACCGTAACAAAGTACCAAACACTGGTTGTTGAGAAATGTGTTGTCTCAAGTTCTGAAGGTCAGAAGTCTGACATCAAGATGTCAGCAGCAGGACTATGTTCCCTCTCGGCTCCAGGGGAGGGTCCTTCCTTGCCTCTTCCTAACTTCTGGTGGTAGCTGGCAGTCTGCGACTTTCCTTGGCTCGTAAACCCATCACCCCAGCCACGTGGCATTTTCCCCTGCACGTCTTTGCACCGTCCTCTCTCTGCATGTATCTGCCTTTGTGACTCAGTCTCCCCTTTTCAGAAGGACACCAGTCAGTCATATTAGATGAGGACCCGCCTTAATAACCTCATTCTAACTTAATTATCTCTGTAAAGACCCTGTTTCCAATGAAGCTCACATTTGGAGGTACTGGGGGTTAGGGCTTCAACGTATCTTTTATGGGGAACACAGTTCAGCTCATAACACCATCCTTGTGGCCGCCACTCTGTTGCCCTTGACCTGGGTCCACCACTCGTACCTACTTTGTGTGCATGGGCAGACATCCAGTGTCCTGCTCATCTTTCCATGCTGAATGTTCCCTCTCTTCTCGAGAGCCCTACACTCTGGCAGGGACTTGAGCGGCAGGGGTTTGGAAGGTCTCACATGGAGCGTTCCTCCCGGGGATGATGAGGCAGGCACAGACGGTTCTTATGTGTCATAGCCCTCATGCGCACGAGGAGGCTGGGACAGAGCTGCCGTCCCCAACATGCTGGTCCTCTGTCCAGCCAAACCCTTGTCATCCATGACCTCCTCTCACAGTCCGGCTTCCCAGAGAACATTTGCAGGCATCTTCACTTTTACGGTTTCTTTGGGTTTATTCCTCAAGCTTTTTAGCAAGTCAGTTCTGTTTAGATTAGACCCATCGGTTTTGTGGCCTCCGCAGCGGTCTGGTTGCCCTGACTGCTCCTTTCCCTATCAGAAAGTTGTTCCTGTCTTTCTGGCTGGTTCAACAAGGAGAAGACCCCTCTGCCATCATCCCAGGAATTTTCACTTAATCATAGAAAGAAGGGCTTGAGTTTTATGTTGGCCAAGGATTCACAAGTACATTTTAGAAGATTCTATTTATCCTGCATCCCCTTTTATTTCTTTTTAAGTTTATTTATTTATTTTGGGGCGGGGTGGGGGGGACATGTGTGAGCAGGGGAGGGGCAGAGAGAAATGGAGGGAGAGAATCCCAAGCACGCTTCACACTGTCAGTGCAGAGTCCAACGTGGGGCTCGAACTCACAAACTATGAGATCATGACCTGAGCTGAAATCAAGACTCAGACGCTTAACTGTCAGAGCCACCCACGTGCCCCTCCCCCATCCCCTTTTAAAATGTACGTCTTGATTGAATAGACTAATTCAAGAAGCTGTCTTTTTGTGTCATTCCCTAGTGTCATGGAGCTCCAGTCGATTACCTCAAGGGATTTATAGTCTCTAGGAGGGAAGATTCTTACACAGTTAACCATAGGCCACAGGTCAAATGCTGACCAACCGGGAGGAACGATGAATTGGCAAGACAGGGAGAAGAGGTACGAATTCTGCTCTGTGGGCCCTGCAGAGACAAGTAACGATGTAACATCGAACCTCTACTCTGGTGAGGCTGCTCTCCACCTAACCAATGGCAGAGGCCCTCAGCGCAACCCCCTACCCCCACCCCACCAACCTGCAACTGTCAACGTTAAAAACCAGGCTGAAAGCTTTGTAGACCACAGCCCTCCACTTACCAATTATTTTTCTTCCACCAATAAAGGTTGCACTGACATAAAAGCAACCATAAGTGATATCATTGTGGTCCACTGGCTCTCTCACTGTGACATTTTATGTCCGGTGGCTTTAAGAAGGATTGTGTAAAGGCGGGTAATTGGACCGCAGCCTCCACTACGGGACAAGGAGGTTTTTCATACACACAGAAACACCCCAAACATCACTATCCGTATTGAGCCATGCCCTTACATACACCTAGTCCTTCTTGATTCGATTCTAATCACTACCACTGTCCCAGGAAATATGTTTCTAAGCCATCACACTGTGCCTCCTGGAAGAGTAGTACTTTCTTCTCTTTGGCCCGAAATTTAAAGGGTTCGTGATTGAGGACAAACGGGAACACGTATCCGTCTGTTTGCTCTGGAGTGGGGGTGCCTTAACCACAGTGCTGGTGAATTGTGGGGGGGGGGGGGGTTCTCCGCATCCAGCTGTCTTTGATTTTGCGATTCCGCGTGCATGAATTTCATTATGCAATTGCTGGCTTCTGTCCCCCAGAACCTTGTTTATTGTGATCCTTCCCGGACTAAACACAAGTAAGTAATGAAGGCTTCGGGGCTTACCCGGCTCTGTTTCCATGTGACGTGTACTATTATCTTCTTAACTCTGCGTGGGTTAGACTCCTTTCGCTGTTCCGTAAACACTTGGGCACCCTACAGGGTTTGTGCGCCCAAATAACTTTGGTAAATGAAAGTTTCCACACCAACCCAAGACCAGGTAGAAGTCTCACACATTTATTTGCAGCTCCCAAGCCCAGAAATCTTTTCGCAAGGATGTTTATATTCTGAGTGTGTTTTCCTGTTTTCAGACTTCTGCGTTTTCTGACTTCTCTGGGAGCTTGACTTTAACAGATTTCAACCCTGCAGAAGCTCTGGCAGGTGTAAGACCCAGAAAGAGCTAAATATTAGGAAATGGCAGCATCTGCTTCCCCTGCTTCCTCGCGTCTGGGGAATTCAATGGCACACAGCCACTCACTTGTTACTGATGATTTTCTTCTGCTAGAACAGTGCCCCCAAAAAGAAGCATGTGTGGTTTCCCTACAAGTGTTCTTTCGTGGCTGTGTGGTCAGCATCACCTGCTCATAGTCCATGAAGATCAAGAAACCCATGAGTTAGGGGCACCCGGGTGGCTCAGTTGGTTGAGCGTCCGACTTCAGCTCAGGTCATGATCTCATGGTTCATGAGTTCGAGCCCCTCATCAGGCTCTGTGCTGATAGCTCAGAGCCTGGAGACTGTTTCGGATTCTGTGTCCCCCCCCCCCCTCTGCCTTTCCCCTGCTCATGCTCTGTCTCTGTCTCTCAAAAGTGAATAAACACTAAAAAAAAAGAAAAAAGAAACCCATGAGTTAGGGCGACCAGATGCATATTTAACACACACACACACACACACACACACACACACACACTTCTGTCCTTTAAACCATAATCTCCCTGTGCCTTGGTTCCATTTGGTAAGCCATTTCTCTCATCTGCCCCAGTGCTCACAGAATGGCTTCCACGTCACAGTACTCAAGCAAACGTAGCTAAATGTACAAACGCAAGTGAAGCCAGGTGGTGTCCCTGTCACGTAACTGGAGGCGATGCAGACCCTGGTTGGGGGATGAGGAAGGCAGTCCTTGCACTGAAGCTTGCACAAGTAGGATGTAGACAGGAGCTAAGAGGACTGTGAATTCCAGGGGAGAGAAACCGGAGCGGGGTGCAGAGCCAGGAGGAGGTTTCTTGCCCCCTTCATCGTAGTGGCAGAGCAGAGTGTGAAGGCAGAGGCCGGCCAGCCAGGCCTGCAGAAACTTGGTCCTTGAGTGACCTCATGGCACCCACCATCAACAGGAGGCCAGCTTTCAGGAAGAAGCTTTTACAAAAAAATGTCAGCGCCCACAATGTGTTTGCCACAGTGTCCAAGTGTTACCAAACAACGCACGTTCCGGGAGGACTATCAGCAGCCCCAGCAGCCCTTTGGCAGATGGGACAGTCAGTTACTGACAGCGAGACCACACTCCCTTGGCCCCCACAGCCTACCTACGAATTTCAGTGTTGGGTCCACTTTCTGAGCCATGTGGTTCATTCATGAACAGGCTGTTGCTGTGCTTTAATTGGCGCTTCATCCTTGGCCTGGAATCCTCTGCTCTTGGGAGCATGCCCATCCCCCAACTTCTTCTACCTACAACAAATTATTAACTCCACAAACCCTCTGCCAAGAGGAGTGCAAAGGGCAAGTAGAGGGCAGGTAGGAGACAGGGAGGTGTAAAGCTGGAAAGAGGCTGGGGAGACTGGCAGTGTGGGGCTGCCCAGGGAAGGAGCTCGGATGTCCTGCTGCATTCAGGCGGGGGGTGTGGGGAGCCTGAAAGGTTCTGAGCAGACCTTGACATCTTAGGATGATCGATCTGGTTAGAGGTGTGAATATGGATTGGACTGCCGTTCTCGGTGGTTTGATTCTTGTCAGTGCACAAACATTTATTTAGTGTCTGCTACCTGCTAGGCATGCTGCTGACCTTCAGAGACCATCAGTCAAGGCTCTGCAGGGAGGTGCACGCAGACCAGGCTCTGGACAGGCCACACCTGCTGGGGCATAGGAGATGACCCTTGGTTTGAGTTAGCACAGTACAAAATCAGCGGGCAAGTTCATATAAAGGGAGTTGAACCAGACCGAGCCCAAGATGGTATTCACATCCACCACGACTTGCCCAAGACCCCCACCTGGAGGGACTCAGACACAGGGCTCATAGTCTCCTGAGTCAAGTCCCTGCTCTTCATGCACTTACAAGCTGCAGCTCTGGACTCCCAGAACGTGCAGGAGATGCCGGAGGGAGATTGCCATTGTGGGGAAAGAACACCTAAGCTCATCTGCCAAGGATGTCTAATGCATTTGTAGCATAAGTGGTTCGTGTCACAGTAATACCCTGATGCATTTCTCATTTTCATTTACTTTTGATGGTCTTATAGTTTTATGTATGAGACTTTCAATAGACACCTAAGATTTATTGTTAAAGATCAAACCCAAATCAGCCTCCTCGTCAGCTTACATTTGGCTGCCGTTTCCATTCAAGTCCAATCCGCTTGATATTGATTGACCAGAATGGCCACACAGGGTGAGTGGAGATTCAGACTGCAATCTGGGCCCTCTTGGCTTTGTGTCCAGCTGTCTGGGCCTGGGACCTGTGTGTGTCTCCAAGAACCCAGGAAGAGGAGGCAGCCAGGCCCTTGGAGGGCCTTCTTTGACTTGACATTGCAAAACCTGACACAGTGACCTTCCTGCCAGCCTGCTCCTGGGTTGGCTGTCTTCCTTATCCCAAGGCTCCTGGTAGGAGAACACTGTCCTTCGAAGCACACGAGCCAGACAGAATCCTGGGTCCAGAAGTGACTTAGACATCATCAGGTCCAAACCGCTTATTTAACAGATGAAAGCCAATAATAGCCAGATGAAGAGTGATACAGTTAGGAATTATGGAAAGATTAGGGAGAAGCGCATGTGGCTGGATTTGAAATGAAGGCATCAGGAGGGACTCCTGTGTAACACAGAGCTGTGTTGGATCAGTGGGCTGAGAAGCAGTGACACCCCAGTAGCAGTGGGTACACCTAACACCAGATCTTGGTTTCTAAATACCATTTTCTGCTAAAGGGAATTGGGACTGATTCCAGGGCTGGGGCTTGGAAAGCACCAGAAGAGACTGGAGCACCTTATCTTGCCAGGAAGTAAGGAAGTGCCCAAAACATGTAGAGACATGTCAGAGGAACACAGGAGCCCCCTTGATGGGACTCCCACTGGCCAAACTGGGGATGATCTGAGCAGCAAAAGAAATAATGATAATAGTAATGGCAATACTTTGAGTAAAAAAAGAATCCATGAGTCCATAGTGATACTTAAAAGGAGAGGGAGACACCCTTCTGCACAGAAGAATGCCAAGTAACAAGTGTAGAAGGAATGATCATTTTAGAAAAATCACTGTTTTGCAACCATCAGTGTACTAACTGAGTCAGGCCAGGGTCAACAGTGGATGCTGAAATCAGTGGATGAAATGATGTAGGAACACAAGATACTCACTAGTCTCAGAGTATCACCCCACAGCTTGCTCATTAGTCACAAAGAGCAAAATGTACCTTTATAAAGGAGGGATCTGACGGACACAACCTTCAACAAGAGGTCAGGCCCGGCATCACCAACAGGGGAATAACCTGACATCAGTTGCCCTCGCATGAGGTCCAATTGGTAGGACTCATCATTGTCTGAGATTTTTGCCAAAAATGCTTCACTTGAATCTCAACATTGGGAAACAATTGAGTAGATTCAGATTATGGGGTATTCTATGAGACAATTGGAATGACTTGAAAAATTGCAATGCCAATGTTGGAAAAGACATAAAAAGCCATGAGGATTCTTCTAGCTTAAAGAAGAGTAAAGGGACATGACCAATAAATTCAGTGTGTGATTCTTGATGGGATCCTGGATCAGGACATAAAATAGTTATAAAAGACATGTCTGGGACGGCTGGGACTGTTTGAAAGTGGACTGTGGATTTGATAATATCATATCGATTTCATTCCTTGAAAATGATAAGTAATGGAGGTCACCTAGGAAAATATTCTTGTTCTTCAGAGATACATGCTGAAGTATTTAGGGGTTAAGTGTCCTGATGGTGCTAATTTACTTGGAAATGATTCCGCAAAAAATGAAAAGTGTCTGTGGAGAGAAAGGAGAGAAAGCAAAATGTGGCAACAGAGTAACAGTGGTACCTAGGGGCAGGGCATTTTAGGGGTGCTCACTGTGTCCAAGTTCAGCTTTTCTGCAGTTCTGAACTTTTTCAAAATAAAAAATTGTGGGGGGAACAGTAATGACAATAGAAACAGCAATAGAATGACTTGTCTTTTTTTAAAAATCAGCTGAAGTTAAAACTCCATTCTTTTGTCCTGAAATCCAGGATGCCATCACCTGTCCCTCTTCATCCACGTGAATGGAGAGAGAGATAAGACAGAGACACAGTCCTTCATCCCCTGGTTCAAAGACCAGAGCTTTGAGAGGGCGTGATAGACCGACCCTTTCCAATCCTGACAGCTCAGCTAAGGAGATAAAGACGACACACTATCACCATCTAGTGGCCACCTAAGTAGTCTGCTGCTGCCAATTTTGAAAGCAAACTTTACCCCAAGTTATTACTGGTGTTTCCCGCCATGGGCTTGGTGAATACATTTTCCCATCTGCCAAGCCCTGGTTTTTGTTCCTCTAATTTTCTCATACGCCTTTCCAGCTGCTTTGGAGAAACAAGCCCAGAAGCTGATTTCCTCCTCCCACCCCCCCCGAAACCTAACTGAGCCCCAAATTCTTTGATAATCCAGAAGAAAGAGAAAAGCCCTGTTCGTGCGTACTTAACCAGACCTCTTTTTACCACCACACACCAGCAAGCTTCTGGCCTTTCTGACTCTGCCTTGTGGAAATAAACAAAAACTAACCCGATGAGGAAAGCAAAGGCGATTTATTCCGAGCTTGCTGTAGGAAGGGAGTCAACTACGTTCGCTGGTGTTTTGCCAGAAGAGTGAGAAAGCTTTATAGTGGGGAAAAGGGAAAGCCTTGGGTGTTTCCCAACTGGAGGCTCTCAATGGGAAGGCTGGAGGCAGCTAAATAGCCGGGGGGGGGGGGCGGGGTGTTCTACATGTTTGGTTGGGGGAGCATTTTGGCTTTCTCTGGTTGGTTTAAGTTGGACATAGGGCCAAAGACTAGTGAAGCTGTCCATTATGAGTCAAGGCCTAGCGATTTGAGTTCAACTGTTCCAGAAGCTATTGTGTAGCTTTCTGGATTGATGTTAGCCATGGAGGCTTGGCTTCCTATGAGTCTGGCTTAGAACAGGCTGGCTTCCTGGGCTGGTTACTACAGATAAGGGGGTTAGTTTTCTGGGCAGGTTGCTGCCTGTGTGTCAGAGTTCCATTTTTTACATATGGCCTGGCCATTGTGTATTCAGTCTCTTGCTCTCTCTCTCTGTCTCTCTCTCTCTCTTTCTCTCTCAGCAAGCCCATCCACAAAGCACCCAACATGGGGCCTGCCATGTTGCCGGCAGCAGCATCTCTAATCACAGGGAAGAGGCCCCTGGAGGGAGGTCAGAAGACCTTCAGCCTTCTGCTCCAGTCTGGGGAGGTTCCTCTAAGTGTGGGTGGCCTCCCCCCTGTACACAGCAGGTGCCATTCCTGCTGATTCCTGCCCTGTGAGAGGTAACGCTTGCTCCCTCTAGAGGCCGGAGAGTGAGGTGGAGTCTTGCAGAGATTACCTGTGAGACACAGGTGCAGATGGGAACAGGTACGTCCCCAATGCCAGCTACAAGTCAGCCAAGATCCTGACGTCCAGGGACTCCAGCCGAGATGAACAGACAGACTCACACATGAATAAACCATTGCTTTATCCCAAGCCTACGTTGGCCGTGGGCTCACCATCCGTGGATGCTTTTCTCTTTTCTCCAAATCCAGGCTCTGCGTGTGAAATGGTCCCATCTCAAGTTGCCCTGGGTGGATCTAGACTGGCTCATAGACATCTCCTGCCAGATCACAGAGCTGGACCTTTCTGCCAATTGCCTGTCTTCCCTCCCCTCCGTCATCCCCTGGGGACTCATCAACCTCCGGAAGCTGAACCTCTCCAACAACCACCTGGGGGAGCTGCCTGGTGTGCAGTCATCGGATGAAATCATCTGTTCCAGGTGGGCACTCGGCCCACGCAGGCCCCCCCAGAGTGGGGATGGGGACCTCCGCACCCAGCCGCCACCACTGCCCTCCTCCTACACGTACTCCCTAAGTGTCCTTTGTGGTTTTGAAAACAAACTCTCAGGAATGGCAGAGAAGTTCTGCCTGCCCTTATACAAGCTCTGAGGAATTAAGGCCTCCCCGCTTTTTGGGGTGAACGCAGAGAAGTCTAGAGGGGCGGTTTGTCCAGCCCACATTTATACTCCCACTGGTGGCCACGCAGACCTGCCTGCCTGAGACATCCAGTCTTGGTCTCGCACACATGAATCAGAGGATGCTGAAATACTCCTGGCTGGTGCAAAGCTTTTATTCCACCTCCCAGGGAAAGTTAAGTGAGAAAGGCGTCATAGAAAGAATTAACAGCAGGTGGATAGCGTGGGCAACTCCTGGTCTCCTCTTGCGGGGGGGACGGAGATCGTGGGAACAGGTCTGCACCTTCCCCCTGCAGCACATGGATGTACTGATGATACCTACCTGCAAAACCCCATCTTCCGAAGGACTTGAGCCTTAGAGCTAAGGCTCTAAGCAAAGTTAAGGCAGAATGTTGCAAAGAGCATAGGGTCAGACATAACCCATGAGGAAGAAGGCTGCACACAAACATTTCATTTTTTTAATGTTTATTTATTTTTGAGAGAGAGGGAGAGACAGAGCGTGAACGGGGGGGGGGGGGTGGAGCAGAGAGATAGGGAGACAGAATCCGAAGCATGCTCCAGGCTCTGAGCCATCAGCACAGAGCCCAATGCAGGGCTCGAACTCACAAGCCGTGAGATCATGACCTGAGCTGAAGTTGGACGCTTAACCGACTGAGCCACCCAGGCACCCCAACTGCACACAAACATTTAAAGGTCAGGTGCCATCTGAGCGGGGGTCCCTTACCAGGTTCCAGATGCCTAAAAGCACCGCCCTGTGGCCTTCCAGGAACTTTCAGGACACCAGCTTCTTTTGCTATCATATAGTGAGAAAGGTTTGCAACCCTATGAGTCAGTGAGACCACGGCCCACCAAAGAGACAGTTGATTTTCTTTGTCTACACAGTTAATGCAATGAATACAAATCCTACTCTGCATTTTCAACCCACACTCTTTAGCTTGGTGCGAGGGGAAAAGAGAAATACATGTGCAGAGACACGGAACCTTGATGCTTTACCTCTTTGTTCTGATGCCTTGCCTTCCTTCTTCCCCAACCACAGGCTCCTGGAAATTGACATTTCCAGCAATAAATTGCCCCATCTCCCACCAGGATTCTTGCACCTCTTAAAACTTCAAAAATTGACAGCTTCGAAAAACTACTTGGAAAAGTTGTTTGAAGAAGAAAGTGGTAGGTTGGATCATCAGTAACCTGACTTACTTTGTTGTGGTGTACTTCTTGATAGGACCTTTTTTGTTTGTTTGTTTTTTTACTGATGCATTTATGTATTTATTTTCCCCTAGCCACTAACTGGATCGGTTTGCGGAAGCTGCAGGAACTCGACATCTCTAACAATAAATTGACGGAACTCCCTGCCCTTTTCCTTCATTCTTTCAAGTCACTCAGTTATCTGAATGTCTCCAGAAATAACCTGAAGATGTTTCCAGATGCCTGGGCCTGCCCTTTGGTTAGTATTGTGCCAGAAGCTGGTCATTACCCAGGGCTCTCTCAGTGCGCTCACTTGCGCCCCCTGGGCGGCCACACTGGGTGGTAGCACTGCCGTCCCCCTCTTACCGTCGGAAGTGTCCCTCAAGAGCATCCAGCCCCTGAGTGTCTCAGGCAGGTGGCTCACGTGAGAGCCAGCGCCTGGCTCCGGGCTTGAGGTTCACGCCATGACGCCCATAGAACTTTCCACAGTCACAGCTCACATGTCCGGTGTAGGAAGACTTCTGCCCCAGAATGGGGGCACAATTCCTTTCAGATAGCTGTGAAATCAGAATAAAGAAGCAGAAATCATCTGCCTCCACAGCACTGCCAATTAAATGGTGGTTTTGCTTCTTGGGAAGTTTGCTTGTTAAAACAGATGGAATACCATAAAGAATATTTATGTTTTATTGCCATTGGTTTTGAACCAAGAAATTCTCTGTCACTAGCATTAACATTCTGGTGGAAACATATGTGTGTGGGAAACGGTTCCTCTCTGGAGCATGGTCCTGAATGATGCCATTATTTCCAAGGACAATGGGCCAGATGTTCTGGAATGAAGGGAAAGGACTATGAGCCACCTTTGTCTCCCTCAGGAAACCATTCCCGTCCCTTTCTTGGGGCAAAAGGACAGGAAAACGGGACAATAACAGTTTGTAGTGTCTTGACTCCGTTGCACTTATGACAGAAGCTTATTGTAGCATTCTGATTTTTAATATCAGGTTTGGAAACGGTCTTTCTCCTAGGCCCCCCGGCACTTGACAAGCTAACTAATGTCTCATTCTCTTTCTTGTCGAACTCTTAGAAATGTTGTAGAGCATCCAAAAATGCCCTGGAATCTCTACCAGACAAAATGGCTGTCTTTTGGAAAAACCACCTCAGGGATGTGGATTTCTCAGAAAACGCTCTCAAAGAAGTCCCCCTGGGGCTTTTCCAGCTCGATGTGAGTCGAACAGGCCCTCTATTTCTCATTTTCAGCCTTTGTGAGGAAATCGCTCCACATTGCAGTGCAATCCACATGCTTCTCCTGAGCTTCTGAGACCAAAAACAAAAAATGTTGAGCTGTCAAAAATGTGCATGTTTATGAGCAAAGATTGGGAGGAAGTGAGCCAAATGAAAACAGCTATGTGAAGGGGAAGGGGGAGCGTGGGGTTTTATCCACCAGGACTCTGCAGGGTTGAAACTTGTAAGCACAGCCCAGCAGCCCTCTGTCTGACCTGCTCTGGCTGTGTCCTTCCCGCCCCCGCCCCCACGGGGCCCACTGAGGCCTGTGTGCAGAGCGGAGGGAGCACTGTAGGTGGGGCCTTATTGCCCTCCCCACCCCCCACCCCTGTCTCCCTCCCCAGCTGGAATTCCTGAGGGTTAGAAGCTTCTTTGGATGTGAATTCAGGAAAGTGCCTTTTGCCACAGTCCCGAGTCCCCCCGCCCCACCCAACCCACCAACACGGGCTGCTTTCTTATCTTGGGGTATATACAGACCTGTTCCCCCCACTCGAATGGGAGCCCCTAAAGGCCTAGAGCACAGATCATATTCATCCCTTGGCTCTGGGTCCCGCCCCAGATTGGGGCTGACGAGTGTTGCCGGAAGGCATCAGGGCAGCCCCGGGCAGAGGGCACAGGCCTCGGCCCCCAGTCCTGCCACACCAGCTACCTGGGCCCCCACAGGTTCTCCTGCAGGGACAAGTGAAGCTTCCCCCCATGTTCAGGGACCCCAAAAGGGCCAGGAGGGCACCTTGCATCTGTGTGTTCTCAGGGAGGTTGGGCATCGAGTCTCAAGCCCCAAGGTGTGCATGTTTCAATGGGGACAGAAGTCACTGCTACCCCCAGGGGGGCCCCGGGCCATACGCTCAGTCCACCGCCCCAGCTCCGCCCTTGGGGAGAGCACCTGGATCAGCCCCCAGCTCTGGGTCCATTTCTTCCCACCAGCAGCTTGCTGACTCGGTTTTCTGGTTCCTAGTGGGGCCAGAAGCCACAAATCAGGAGGGAAAGAACTCTGTCTGGGACCTTACTGCTCGGCCCCGGAGGAATTCATGTTTGCTTGCGGTCTTCCCCTCCCAGTGTACTGGGAGGCCCTGTACAACTTTCGGTGACAAGCTGGTTGTGATGGTGGGGGTGGCATGGACCCCCTTTGACAAGGGAAGAGACAAGTGCATGGAGTAAGGAGTTCAAAGCAGGCAGCCTGTTCACACTGCTGAGCCACCACCGTAGAGGACAGGATAGTCGGTGTCCCCAGTGGTGGCATCAAGAAAGGTCACAATATGGGGCGCCTGGGTGGCTCAGTCAGTTAAGTGTCTGACTTTGGCTCAGGTCATGGTCTGGCAGTTCATGAGTTCAAGCCCCACATCGGGATCTGTGCTGACAGCCCAGAGTCTGGAGCCTGCTTTGGATTCTGTGACTTCCTTGCTCTCTGCCCCTCCCCCGCTTGTACTTTCTCTCTCTCTCTCTCTCTCTCTCTCTCAATCTCTCAATCTCTCTCAAAAGTAAACGTTAAAAAAAACTTTAAAACATAAAAACCTAAAAAAAAAGGTCACAATCTGCCCCCTGTACTCCCAAGTAAAACACGTTACAAGTCCAAGGGCAGAGTTGGTGCCCCTCTGTGACTGGTGGGTGGACAGAGGGCCGAGGGCCGGGTAGTCACCAGGGGGCACCGCAGGCACACGGGTGGTGCCAGGCACCTGGCCAACAGAGGTCACCCAGCTGGGGCAGATGACCCTCTGTGTCCCTGCCACCCTGCCCCTGCCAGGGACATCACCTGAGGAGGTCACAGGAGGCAGGGGGCCCAGCACTGTGCAGCAGCCCCCTCCCCTGGGGTGTGATGCCTCGGCCGCCAGGACCCTCAGCATCGGCTGCTGTTCCCAGGACGGGCCCATGAGTAACTGTTACTCTTAAGAGGGCCCAGCGCTGAGAAGCACTTGGACTCCTTTCAGCCTGAAATGAACTGCCTCCCATTGATCTGGAGGGAAGGATAGTATATAAACTGTCCCATGTGCTGTATCTGATACAATTTCATGAGTTCTTTTTTTTTTTTTTTTTTGGCTCGATGGTGGGGCTCTATCCCACAACCGTGAGATCATGATCTGTGCCAAAATCAAGAGTCGGACACTCAGGGCGCCTGGGTGGCTCAGTCGGACACTCAGGGCACCTAAGCGTCTGACTCTTGATTTCAGCGCGGGTCATGATCTCACGGTTTGTGAGTTCGAGCCTGGCATCGAGCCCTGAGCGGGCAGCCCTGAGCCTGCTTGGGATTCTCTCTCTCTGTTTTCCTGTCTCTCTGCCCCTCCCTCACTCTGTCTCTCTCAAAATAAATAAATAAAGTTAAAAAATTAAAAAAGAGTCGGACGCTGAACTGACTGAGCCACCCAGGTGCCCCAATATAATTCCGAGTTCTAAGAGACTATGAAGCCCCACACTATTGGAATCTTTGCTAAAGTGAATCCGTTACAATCATTTGTGCATTTTGTCAGGCACATGACCTTTCTCTTCAGTTTCTGCTCCCTTTGGTGTTTGATGGTACCTTTGACTCTCTCTCTCTCTCTCTCTCTCTCTCTCTCTCTCTCTCTGTCTCTCTCCTTCCCAGGCCCTCATGTTCCTGAGGTTACAGGGCAACCAGCTCATGGTGCTGCCACCTCAAGATAAGTGGACCTGTAGACAACTTAAAACCCTGGATCTCTCCAGAAACCAATTTGGCAAGTAAGCACGGGGTCTCCTTATCCTGGCGAGCTCGAAAATGTGCGTGTAACCACAGCCAAGCCGACCCTTGGCTTGGTGCCTTCCTTGGTGTGTTAGGGCCGCCATAACAAAGTACCTCAGGCTGGGGGGCTCAAACAACAGACTTTTATTTCCTCGTGGCTCTGGAGGCTGGGAGTCTGAGATTAGGGTGCCAGCAAGGTTGCTTTCTCCTGTGGCCTCTCCCCTTGGCCTGAATATTATAACTACCTTTTCCCTGTGTCTCGCATGGTCTCCCTGTGTCCTCATCTCCACTTTCTTAGAAGGACACCAGTCAGACTGGATCAGAGTCCATTTGTATGACCTCATTGTAACTCATGCACCTCTTTAAAGACCCCGCCTCCAAATACAGTCACATTCTGAGGTCCTGGGGGTTAGGACTTCAAAACATAATTTGGAAGAAAGGGTCACAACTCACCCAAAACAGTGTCCTGCCATCTCTAAGTTTTAAAGGCTCCAGGAGACTCTTCTCATGTCAACCTAACCTGTCATTCTGTTCCAAAATTTTGGCCAATCACTAGCCAAAATGAGCATCCAATGAATAAAAATCACTCCCAAAGCCTTCTAATAAAACAGGAAAATCTGAGGATGAGCACAGCTGGTCCTTGGGGCCCTGGAGACCAGACTCCCAATTTCATTTGCTGAAGTCCACTTCTTAGCAGAATTTACCCCACAAAGAGATGGGGTACACATTCTCCTGTGAGAATGTGTAATATGGAAGAGCCACTGGAAAAGGCCTTCCTGCCAGGCACAGAAATGCTCATATCTGCCTCAAATGGAGAAGCTCAAGAAAGGAAATCATCATTGATCATGCCAGTGTTTGATCACCTCCTTTAGAGGTTTTTTTCCCCCAAAGACTTGTGAACATCACTAGTGCAATTAGCGGTCAGGGGCTATGGGTGCTTACAAAGCAGCTGCAGGGGAGCCTAAACATCCTGCTGATCGACTTTTCTCCCTTATCTCTGCATGGCTTGGCGTTGTATAATCACAGCAAAATAGTAATGTCTTTGCCATGCTTTCCTCAAAATCTGACCTTTTTTTGTTTTTGGCCCTGGCAGAAATGAAGACGGACTTAAAACAAAGCGTATTTCCTTTTTCACCACCAGAGGGCGCCAGCGTTCTGGGACGGAGACAGGTGTGTAAGGCGGTGCGGGCAGGAGACAGCTGGGCGGGTGTTCCCTGCTCCACCACCGGGGGTCGCCCTTGCATGGGGCTTTTCTCTCCCCGTTTGGCCTGCAAGTATCCTGAAGTCCCCTCTCCTGCTTGCGGTCCGATGAGACTGGTAGCTGCTGTGTGGGTGGGTCTGCCATGAGCGAGCACCGCCCTAGATATGGTGCACGTGTTAGAGCCTTTCTTGAAAGCCCACAGCGTGAGGTATGGATTGGGGTTCCCCATTTTGCAGGTGAGGAAACTGAGGCTTCCACCGTCTTGCATTCAGCTCAAGCTTCCATAACAAAGCGTCACAGACTGGGCGGCTTAGACAATGGAAATTTATGTTCTTACGGTTCTGGAGGCTGGCAGTCTGAGATCAGGGTGCCAGCATAGTCGGCTCCTTGTGAGAGCCTTCTTGCTGTGTTCTCGCAAGGACCGACCAACAGACTGAGCCCGCCGGTGTCTCTTCTTGTGAGGGTACTAATCCCATCGTGGGACCCTACCTTTATGACCTCATCTAAACCTAATTACCTCCCAAAGGCTCCAACTCCAAGTATCATCACTCTGGGTGTTAGGGCTTCAACATATGAAGGGAGGAAGACAGTTCAGTCTGTAGCACCTGGCTGATACGGCCAGGTCACACGGCTGCTCGGTGACAACCAGCTTTCAGCCCAGCACTGTGGGACTCCAGCCCTGAGGTTGGGAAGGGCAGCACTGTGAAGTCCTTACTGCCACACCGTAGCATCCACGGGAAGTCCACGTGGGCACACAGTCACCCCACCCCCACCCCCGCATGCTATCCTGGCCAGCCTGAGACTCTGTGGGGGGCTTACGGTCTTCCCCCAAACTCATCAGAAACAGAACTTTTCTTAGAGTGTTTTTACTGGTCTTAAAACCAGGCCAGTTCAGCAGACACTATTCCAGGAAAACAAATGTTTCTGGTTTCATTTTGTCTTCTGTGAGGTATGGGGGAAGGTGTGAACCTGTCCCTGGAGCTATTCAGCTGGCCCTTTTCTTTTTAACCTGAAAACTAAGACTTCTAAACCCAGCAGGGGTCACAGAAATATCCCTCAGGATGCTGTCCCGTAGAACCGGAACCAATATTTAGGTCATTTGAAATGTAACATAATGTTCTTCTTTGGCTCGATTTATGTTGGCAAGTGCTCTTTCAGTACAGATGGTGTAAGATGGGGACGAGAAATGCCAGAGGCCAAGACATATTGCAGGCATGACCCAAATGGTCTGTTTACCTGTTACGCCTTTTGATGAACTGATATGTTCAGTATATATATGGATATATGCATATATAGCAGTCACGTGTGAGTGTGTGTATTTACATATGATTGAGAAAGTAACATGTCAGCAGTGGAACAGACCTAAGTAAATATAGGAATTCAGTATATGACAAAGGTGGAATTTCAATTTGGTAGGGAAAAAATGTTTTATTGTTTTAGTAAATACTGTGGTGTAACTGCCTGTCCAGTTGGAAGGGGAAAAATCACAAGGCTGGAGTCCCTTCCTTATATCAACTGCGAAAACTTCCATGTGGATTTCAGATTTACAGATAAAAGAAAAAGAAAACAAGAAGCATTTAAGAGAATATATGTATAATCTGGGAGTGGAGAAGACCTTTAAAAACTAGGCGGGAAACCCAGAAGTCTTTAGAAAAGGACCAAAATCTTGGGCTTTGTAGAAATATGAAAGCTTTGTTCGGTAAAAGGCATCATAAACCAAGTCAAAATGCAAACAGACAAGAAATGTTTGCAACACAAATTGTTGCAACATAAACTGGCTTAAGTCCTAATATACAAAGACTGCTTACAAATTGTTTTTTCTTGTAAAGACAAACCAATAGGACAAAAAGAAAAAAAAAAAACAGGGGAGGGCAATGGATATAAACACTTTGTAGAAAAGGAAGTCCAAATGGCCCCTGTAACAAATGATGAGGACTCGAACCAACTACTAGGGACACACAATTAGGAATTTCATAACCGGTCCTTTTTAAAAATTTTTTTTAACATTTTATTCATTTTTGAAAGAGTGCAAGCAGGGGGAGGGGCCGAGAGAGAGAGAGAGACACAGAATCTGAAGCAGGCTCCAGGCTCCAAGCCATCAGCACAGAGCCTGATGCGGGGCTTGAACTCACAAACCATGAGATCATGACCTGAGCGGAAGTCAGACGCTCAACCGACTGAGCCACTCAGGCGCCCCTCATAACCGGTCCTTCTTAAAATGAAGGGCCTTGGGACTTTGGAAATTGAGTCCAGACATAAGGATTTCACTTGGAAGGAAAGAGAAACACACCCTTTCTTCTCGTCGATGCCCAAACGGGATGATAACACACGGGAAGTGTATCGGAGGTGGATCTCAGTCATGTTTCCATTGCTGCGGGTTGAGCCTCGTACTTCATGAGTGGATTAGAAAGGTGTCTCCGGTTTAGAAATGTAGGCCTCGCAGAAGGAGGTGGGCCCAACGCTGAGCGGGACCAGACACTCCCTCATGAGGCTACCAGAGCGCAAGGCCAAAGGCACGCATGAGCAGCGTAACTGGAGCGTCCACCGTTCTGGAAAATGACCTTGCCGGTGGCCCCTGAGGAGCCTGTCTGGGGAGCGAGGTGAGGGGGGCCACACGGCTTGGCAGTTTCCCTGGCAGAGGTGGGCCAGGGCATCAGCACACGACAAAGTCGGCTTGAGTTCCTAACTTTCGCCTCGTGAGTTGAGGCCCACACCTGGGATTGCAAATTCTCACTCGGTGGGGCGATTCTCTCAGGGCTGTTGATCCTTGGGTGAGGAATTATCTATAAAAGATAACTTATTTGCAGAAGGAGAGTAGAACTCCGAGGAGATTTATGTACATTCAAGTAGTCATGTTTGTGTGGCAGCCTTGTCCAAAAATAATTTGGACAGCCGTTTTTACGGTAAAATTCAGACCAGCAGAGTCATAAATTACTTATGAATAAATAATTACAGTTCATAAATACCTCGAGCTGTGCTCGCACAGCCCCGTTTCCATAGTTTCTGCACCGGGCCGAGAACTCTATGACAGGTGCTGTCTCTGTTTGCAGTGGTAATTGCTTGTTCCCTCCGTCCATTACTTAGAGAGGCTTCATAAACACCGAGGTCAAACTGGAAAATCGGGACGCACAGAGGCCAGGTGTTGAGAACGTTCTCTGGGTAGAAAGGGAGCCTTTCTTACGGTGCGTGTGTTGCGGCAGGTTGAAGTTGATCATTCTTTTTCACCGGGGGGACAAAAAGAAAGTCCTTTTGAGCATCTTCCTATGTCCAAATCCATTTTCTTTAGAAAGCGTGTTACACCTTTATTTCTAAAGGAGCCCCTTCACTGAGTCCCCTCCCTGTGGCTGCTAGCTGGGTCAGTTTTCCGGGCGCTGCTTTCAGTATTCTGTTATCGTCTCTCCCGGAACATTCTCTGATGCCAGGTTACCCCCATTAGCATTGATACCTCGGCTACATGTGTGGAGGAGAGCCAGAGGACAGGGAGGAAGTTGTGATCAAGGACAGTGGAAAGTCGCTCGGCCCAACAAAAGAATCCCAGCTTCTCTATCTTGCTTGGCTGGCAGAGGGCCGGAGAAGAGGGCTTTGGGCCAGTCTTTTATCTTGAGTTCTCAGAGCTGGAGCTGAAAGGGACCCTTGGGGGCCTGCAGTCCTGCCCCCCTCTGTGCCTGACCAGGGAGGATAAGGCACTTCAGAGATTCTGCTAGAAACCTAAGCCTCTCATCCCCATCAGAGTGCAAGCACAAGCTCCCTGCCACGGTCTTTCTCTGCCCCCACCCTCCTGTGCCCCTGGAAAGAGCACATGTGACATGATTTTAATGGGAATCTCCTAATTAGCCTAATTAATGAAATCACTGAAGTACTAGAGAGCTGGCTACTTTTTCAGAGAATGCCATCTTAGGAAGCCTAAAAACTGAGCCCATCGTATTATTTTCTAGTTGCCTGGCTCTTTCTTAACTGGAGAGGTAATTCATGTCCGCAGTAAACAGAATTTTTGAACAGTGCTGAAGGTATGGAATGAATATCCAGCCTCCTAATCATCCCCTTCCCCAGAGACAACCACGGAATTTGCTGTGTCTCTGGTAACGGATATGTTTGTGTCTAACATACTTGTAGAACACGTACGTGCATACGTGCCTGTGTGTATCCACATGCCTATAGCAGCACATAAAATGCACGCATATGGGTGGTGTGTGTGCATACGCCTATAATATCATATAGCACACTTATATACCTGTGTGCCTGTGTAGTGTGCACATAAACAGCATCAGATAGCATATCCATGTGCATATACTGCACATACATGTAACACATTCATGTAAATGCATGAGTGTGTTTGCTCACATGCCTGCACACGTTTTGGTGGGTCACAAGTTAAGCCTTCTAGATGCCTGATGCCACCTCCTTGCTTTTCAGTTCACCAATAGCTCGTGAGTATCACTTCATACCCGCATGTGTAGACCTGCCCCATGCTTTGTAATAGTTGAATACTATCCTATTATTCATTAGCTACCCCCCTTTGGGGCAGACATGTAAGCCATCTTTTGTCTTTGCTGTTACAAACAGTGTGCCATCGAGTGTCCTGTCTTTGCATCTTTGCCACACGGGCAAGGGCATCTGTAGGACCATTCCCTCGAATTAGAATCCCTGGGTCAGTCAGATGGGCACCTCATTCAGATTGCCTTGCCCAAAATACCCTCCAGAGGATGCACCATTTTGTATGGCCACCTGGCCTCCAGGCTGTGACGGTCCAGAATTATCTGCAAATATCCAGTCTGCTTTGCCATTTCTTTGCAGCCGGTGTGCTGGAATTTCCGGCCTTCCTAAGTGAGTCTTTGGAAGTCCTTTGTCTGAACGACAATCATCTGGATGCAGTCCCTCCCTCGGTTTGCTTACTGAAGAGCTTATCAGAACTCTACTTGGGAAAGTGAGTACCCAGCCAGAGCAGCCGCACTGGCCCTTCTGGCCTGGGGTGTCCTGTAACCCATCTGAGGACACAGACATGGGGAAAGAGAAGCCATCTATGTACCAGGAAGCAGCAGGCGGACTTTGAGAACCGGGCTTAGTCAAAGAGTCGGGGTGGGGGGTGAGGGTGGGGGGAAGGCTGGGCAATGACGCCATGATGCATCGTTTGCTACTTGATTCAGTCGTAATGAAAGGAAGTGCTCCTTCATCCTCCCATTTACTGGATACCTACTGCCAGGCGCTGCTGGGGGGTTCAGACAGTGTGCAAAACAACGAAAATATGAAAAAAAAAGTTCAGGTTATGTTGCCTTTTTGAGAAGAGATACTAGTAATCTTTATGGATCATCGTAATACATAGAAGAGAGGCGGACGTTGGGGGTGGAAATCCAGTTCTAAGTCACAGAGCCTTGCAGAAGACAGGGCTCCCATTTGTACTGCTGGCTTCCCAGGGAGAAAGGCTTTGGAATTACTATATAAATGGGAGGCAAGAAAGCAGGGGCCCATGATGTCAGGCTTGGGGTGCGGGCCCCAGAGGCTGACAGGCTGCTGTGTGTGTGTGCACATGTGTGTGTTCTCCCATGGTGTGTGTGTGTGTGTGTGTGTGTGTGTGTGTGTGTGTGCCCTCAGCAATCCTGGCCTCCGAGAGCTCCCTCCTGAGCTGGGGCAGCTGGGCAACCTTTGGCAGTTGGACATTGAAGACCTGAACATCAGCAACGTGCCCACGGAGATCAGAAAGGAAGGTAGGGCTTCCTCAGCACCGCCCCCTGGGAAAGATGACTCAAGTCCACTTGTTAAGGACCTTGGGGTGGAAGCTGCTGGGTGTCCCATGGAGCCCAACTGCGGGCTCCCATGGTTGGGAAGGTGCTGTAAAATTACCCAGAAAGTGATAGTTGCTGGGCACCGTGGTATTGCGATTGACCACATGATAAAAGTATCTTTGGTTCTGTGGGCAGGAAGGATTTTGTCTGGACGCCCTTGACTTTTGGACTCCACTTTTGGGAGGATTAGTATCACACCTTTTCCCCATCAAACCCAATACTGCTCTCAACTTGCCCCATTAGAACATGTGCAAAGTGTTCCTTCAAGACAGGATGTTGTTTCCCAAGGGCCGTGAGCATGTTCTCGTCTATACGTCCACCGTGTCTACTTTCCCTGCTCTGTGATTTTGCATAGGCCCCAAAGCGATGTTGTCTTACCTGCGCGCTCAGCTGCGGAAAGCAGAGAAGTGCAAGCTGATGAAAATGATCATCGTGGGTCCTCCGCGCCAGGGCAAGTCCACCCTCCTGGAGATCTTACAGACGGGGAGGGCCCCCCAGGTGGTGCACAGCGAGGCCACCATCAGGACCACCAAGTGGGAGCTCCAGAGGCCAGCTGGCTCGAGAGCCAAGGTCAAGGATGTTCGGTGTGCAGAGTCCCCCATGGGTGGGAGGGAGTTTTCCCTGGCACCTTCTGTCTCCTCTCCAGAGAGCCTGGGATTTTCACAGCCTGGTGTCTGGGGCCCAGGATATTTACAGGGGCCGCTGTGTGCTGTTTCAAAGTTCCTGCCAAGGGCCAGTGAATAATTTCTTAATATGACTTCATAGTTCTGTTACGGTTAAGTTGAGGCTTCGGGCCAGTGGTTTGGCCGTCCGTTAGATTTCTTTGATGAGCTTTTGAAGGCAGCAGTGGCCAGGCTCTGCCCTTCCTGGCTCTAAGGATTACAATTCAAATGGTCTGGGGTAGCTGCCCCCCAGAGCTGAGAGCAAACTGCTACCATAGACAGTGAGACCCAGCAGCACCTGCCCCTCGCGGGGAGGCTGAGAACCCACCCCCTGGAATGAATGCACTGTCCTGCCTAACACCTGCTTCCACCCCAAGTTCCGAAAAGTCTAGTTTTCAAGCCCCTGTGTGGTGAACCTGTTAATCATCTTGTTTTGCGTTCAACGTGAGACAAAGGAAAATGAAACTTGCCTCGCACTGGAATCAGAGAAGAGAGCCTGTAGAGGAATGCAGGGGTAGAATATCCCCGAATATAGAACGCTGGGAGCAACAGCTCAGGGGAGAACACACCCCTGGAATGCCTCCCTTACCTGTCGCAGTATTTGTAGGCACACAGAACCACACAGGGACCCAGGTGCAGGGAGGCTGTTCGGGGAAAACCGAGGGGCGTTGGGGCCAGAGGCTGCAGGATTTACCCGCCCCCTCCCCCAGCACAGTGCCAACTAGAGACCACAATGTTTTGTTGCAGGATCTTTTATACAAAATCACTTTCCAAGTCGGAAATTCCGGTTCGGGTCGTTAGGCATTTAGGCTGTACATTTTAGCAGACTCAGAAACCGGTCCTCTAAAGGGCAGAGCCCCGCCTTTTAATGCCATAACAGTCAAATAATACCAGCCCCACCACCACCCCCCAAAAGGCCCCAGGAGTGAAGCTAACTACCCCGTGTCCAAAGGTTCTCTAAAGCCCCCAGGATCTCTGGATTCTCTCCTGGTTTTTTAAGCAAAACTACTCAGTATCACTTTCTCCCGGCTATTCTTTAGCAAATGATTGTCTGACGTCTGGGGGGTGAATTGCAGTTTCCATTTTTCCTGTCCTTTGGCCCCTACTTCCTTTCTGCCGTTATTATCATTTCCCCTCCTTTAGTGGAAGGACAACCACCTGATGTTTCAGACGCCGAGCCCCGTAACGCCCTGTGTGTCTGGGCCTTCTGCCAGTTTAGAACAGCTGCCCGTTTTCATTTCTTTGCAAAAGCAGGTCAGCACGCCTTGTCTTGGAGGCCAAAATGCAGCATCTTGGAAATGATTCTTTGCTACAGAAAACTGCAATCTTAGCTGGTGGGGCCAGACTCTTAGCTCATAGAACGATAGAGAAACCACCGTTTACACAGCCTTTCCCGGCAGCACTACAGCTAATCTTTTGTTTGATTCCCACGTCGGGGAAGTTTCCCATCATCCTTGGTGGGCGCCGCCCTCTGGCCTACTCAAGTCCGGAGGCCGGAGGCCCGTCTCCTTGGCCTCGCCCTTGCACAGATGGAGGTTAAGCCTTGGCGTGGGCGCTGACGTCAGCACCGGAGTTCCCTCCAGCAGGATGTCTCCTAACTGTCTGCAGCAGAGACAGAGGCAGGACAGAGCCCCCAGTGTTCGGCAGATGCAGGTGGACACGAACGGGAGCCAGCCATCCAGGAAGGCCTGCCCTCCCTCCTACCCCCGGGCTCTGTTAGGGGTAGATAGATGCTTCCAGAAGTCCACCTCCGCACTGCTGGGCCCCTTTCCCTCCCTTGGGTCACTTGCTTCCTGAGACAAACAGCAGGACGGGCAAAGCCCTTCCACTGCTGGGCCGTTTTTAGGCCCCAGTCCCAGCATCTGAAGTGATCAGTTATCCCGATAACTGTACAGCCTTGGTTCCTAAATGCCTCCTGTCGCTGCTCTTGTTGCTCAAGCAGGTTGAGTCCGTGGAATTCACCGTCTGGGACATCGGTGGCCCCGCCAGCATGGCCACTGTCAATCAGTGCTTCTTCACAGACAAGGCCCTGTATGTGGTGGTCTGGAACCTGGCGCTGGGGGAGGAGGCCGTGGCCAACCTCCAGTTCTGGCTGCTCAACATCGAGGTGAGGGGATGCCAGCCAGCCCTGCGGTTGCCAGTCCTCAGAGTGTCACAGGGGTCCGCCACTTCTCTGAAGCATCCCCCTTCACTGAGGGGAAAAAAAGAGAACAGAAAAGAAATGGTCAGGGAGAAACACTTGGCGTTTGGGCTGGTTTTCGGAGGACCCAGGATCCTAGGTCACAGTGAAACACTTCACAACCATCCTGAGCCAGGGGCACCTGGGTGGTTCAGTCGGCTAAGCACCTGACTCTTGATTTCAGCTCAGGTCACGATCTCATGGTCGTGAGATTGAGCCCTGCATCAGGCTCTCTGCTGAGCGTGGAGCCTGCTTGGGATTCTCTCTGTCTCTCTCTCTCTGCACCTCCCCTGCTCATGCTCTCTCTCTCACTCTCTAAAAAGAAAAAGAAAAGCGAAAAACCCTCCTCAGCCAGATTGTTGGTGGTGCTCTTGTAATTTTCTTCTACCTTAAATTTAAGAGCCCCCCACCCTTGGGCCCAAAAGGAAAACAGAACTCCCCTCTCATGAGCAAAGGTGATGAGAGCCTGGATTCAGGCCACTGCCCCAGGGAGCTGACGTGCTGGCTGCAGGGATCAGAAATCCAGACCCTCCGGGGTGCCTCATGGAACCCCTCAGGGCCAAACAGGTTTTGCAGAGAGGAGTGCGGGGCACCTGGGAGCTGTTTCCCAGTGCCCCGATGCTCAGCCACGGGGTTCTCTCTGGCAGGCCAAGGCCCCCAACGCTGTGGTGCTGGTGGTAGGAACACACCTGGACTTAATCGAAACCAAATTCCGAGTGGAGAGAATCGCAACCCTGCGCGCCTACGTGCTGGCGTTGTGCCGCTCACCCTCCGGGTCCAGGGCCACGGGCTTCCCGGACATCACCTTCAAACACTTACAGTGAGTGTCCTGCTTGCTCCTACCTTGTGCCTGAGGCTGCTGCTCCCTCTGGTGTCCATCTTTCCCGGGGACACTGGGATCCACCTGCAGAGGGCTCCCCGAGCGGGGGGCTGGGCTCCTCGGGGGCCCCTTCCGGGCTCAGCCCCCAGAGCAGACTCAGCCCTGGGGAGGGCAAGGAGCCACTAGAGGAGTGGCAGGGCAGAGCCTGGGCACACCCTCTCCACGCTTCTTTCCTGGTCCCCTCCTCCCCCGGGGCCAGTGCTGAGTGTGCATGGCCCCCACGGGACCAGGAGATTTGAGCTCGTGCACCACGCATCACATTTGCTGATCCCTGACCAAGGACAGACCCCACAGGCAGTCTTGGTCCTTGCACTGGGGCTGAGCGGTCTGGGCCCGTGCCAATGGAACTGGTGCCCTGGGCTTGTCACTTCTCTTACCTTCTGAGCTTAGACTCACGACAGCCCCGTGAGGTACAGGGACCGTTGTGCCCACTTCACAGATGATAAAACAAGCCCAGCGAGTGAAGTAAGCATTCTCTCAGAGGAATCAAGTGTGTGTTACTACAGCTGTGCCGGTGGCTCTCAGCTTCCCTCACTCTGGGTGCAGTGCTGCGGACCTGGGTGCAGGTGACAGCCTGGGGCCACTTCTGCCCCGCTCAGAATGCAGGATCTGGCAGATCCTGATGCAGAATTTCCGGAATTCTTCGTGTGTCCTTGAGAACATCTCTGAGTCCTGTGACAACAGGAGCACTGGCTCTGAGCCAGACACCTGGGTCCACCCCAAGTCTGCTCCTTTCCAGCTTGGAGGTCACCTTGCACCCGTGTGCCTCACCTTCCTCTTCTGTAAAACGGGCGCACTCAGAACACATACCGCGTTGCTCCCAGTGAGATCTGGATACATTTGTCCGTGCCCACCTCTCACGAGTTCCCTTGACTTGCCAGCATTAGGGACAAAACCTGTGGAAACAGAGACACTACAGGGCTTGTCAGAGGGAAGACGCGTGATGAGTGATCACCTTCTGTGTTACACTCGCAGCGAGCTCTCCTGCAAGAGTCTGGAAGGCCAGGAAGGGCTACGGCAGCTGATCTTCCACGTCACATGCAACATGAAGGATGTGGGCAGCACCATAGGCTGCCAGAGACTCGCGGGGAGGCTGGTGGGTACCTGGCGCTTCCGACCAGAACCAGAGGGGCTGCTCCCTCCCATTCCGTTGGGAACCCAAACTTCCCTTCCTCCCTGCTGTCAAACAAGTATGCTGGGTCCTCAGGCGCGGTGGTCCCCAGGCAAGAACCGTTTTGGGGAGGCGGGGGGGAGGGAGGCAAGGGGATGGGGCAGTGAGGGGAAAGGTACACCTACCCGGGGGACACCTGGGTGGCTCAGTCGGTTAAGCATCTGACTCTTGATGTCGGCTCAGGCCGTGATCTCACGGTTCGTGCGTTCAAGCCCCGCGGTGGGCTCTGCGCTGGCAGTGTGGAGCCTGCTTAGGATTCCCTCTCTCTCTTTCTCTCTCTCTCTCTCTCTCTCTCCCCCTCCCCTGCTTGTGCTCTCTCTCTCTCTCTCTCTTTGAAAATAAATAAACATTAAAAAAAAAAGAAGTTCACCTGCTGAGCCTCAGGGGCTGGCAGGCAGGGCTGGGGACCTGGGGACCCAGCCACCCAGCCACCCACCTGTCCGCCCCCCCACCCAGATCCCCAGGAGCTACCTGAGCCTCCAGGAGGCAGTGCTGGCCGAGCAGCAGCGCCGAAGCCTGAGCGACGACGTGCAGTACCTGACGGACAGGCAGCTGGAGCAGCTGGTGGAGCAGACACCAGACAACGACATCAAAGACTATGAGGACCTGCAGTCCGGTGAGTGGAGGGCGGGGAGGGGGGCGCAGCGGCCCAGGTGGACTCCCACCGGCACAGGCGTGTCTGCGAATGGCTGGCAAAGCACTTCAGGTGTTTGTGATTCGGGGGCCACAAAAAAAATTGTCAGGAGCAGGCAAGTGTGCCAAACTGGAACCCATGAGAGGCGGAGATCAACGGCCGGGGGCTCCCCAGCTGGCCGTGTTGGATCAGCACGTGGGCAAGACTTAGGAGACAGGGCGGCCGACCCGGCTAAAGGGCCATGCGTGTTGGGAGCCTTGGTTGCTTTCCTAGGAAGAACGTGTGGCCTGGGCCCCTCGGGATGAGGCCACCCCAGAGTCCTTCGCCCCTTGTCTGATGCCGCTTCCTCCCGCCCACTTCCCTGGGCAGCCATCAGCTTCCTCATAGAGACCGGCACCCTGCTGCACTTCCCGGACACCAGCCACGGCCTGAGGAACCTCTACTTCCTCGACCCCATTTGGCTGTCCGAATGTCTGCAGAGGATCTTCAACATCAAGGGCTCCCGCTCCGTGGCCAAGAACGGGGTGATCCGGGCCGAGGACCTCAGGATGCTGCTGGTGGGGACCGGCTTCACACAGCAGACAGAGGAGCAGTACTTCCAGTTCCTGGCCAAGTTCGAGATCGCCCTGCCGGTGGCCAACGACAGGTGAGCCCTCGGCTGCCTGCACTGCTCCCTGGAGGAAGGACTTGGGACCTGGGGCACTGGTGGCTGGAACGAGATGTCCAGGGATGGGCCATGGTGAGGACCCGCCTGCCTGGGCTGGCTGCTCCTTCCTGTGCTGTGGGCTTCCCTTTTCAGGGGATTCGAAGAAAATGCATTTATTGACAAAGTGCAGGAAACCGTGCAAGAATGGCATTAAAAATATTCTGGGGGCTGGGGGAGGGAGTTCATGTGTTAGAGGGTTGACTGCTTGGGTATTTAGTGAATACATATGGGTTAAGTGACGAGGGTGCCCACGCTAATTACACAGCCTGGCTTCAAAAGGCAGAGAGGGCAGGGGCTGGGGGGCGGGTACTCATGGGTCCGAGCTAGTGATGATACATCTAATCCAACTGGGTGCTCAGGGCCTCCTGGCCCTAATTTCCTCCTGGGTCTAATACCAGTGCCGTCCAGGAAGCAGTAGCCAGGGCTCCAGATCCACAGACCAGACCACACAGACCAAATCCACCTACTATAGACCTTGTCACCACCCACCCCCGACCCCAGAGCTCTGGGGAGATGACCACTGGAGGCTCCCGCGAAGCTGGCCTGGACCCTGTGTGGCCAGCCCAGAGACTCTGCCTGCATAGACTGGGGCCTCTCAGGAGCCAGATCTCAGTCACTGT
Source organism: Herpailurus yagouaroundi (assembly GCF_014898765.1). NCBI lineage: Eukaryota > Metazoa > Chordata > Mammalia > Carnivora > Felidae > Herpailurus > Herpailurus yagouaroundi. Next base: position 19,387,155 of record NW_024412416.1, read on the forward strand.
GCCTGAGGCACGACTCAGATTTCCACTCAACCTTATAACTACAGGAGAGGGCCTCAGTCCTTCTTGTCGCTCCAGCCCCCTGGGGGCCATGAGTGAGTCCTAAAAAGAGAAACTCCAGAGAGGAACTGAGAGTCCACAAGATACCTCATACTGTGGCCCAGGGGGTGTCCTGGACTTTGGTCCATGCAACGTGAGGCAGCCTCTGAGTTGACAGCATTGCCAAAATCTGACGATTTTCTGGTTATTTTACCGACAGGACAGAGAAAGGTGGGAATTCCTGCACTCAGGAAAGGCAAGGCAGTTGTCCACACATGTGTGTCCGGGTGGACCATAAAATTATCCAGGTCACGGCCAAGTGTCCAAAGAGGCTTATAGCACAGCGGGTCAGACCACAGAGCCAGAATGCCTGAGTATGAACCCCAACTGCCTTTCTTGCCTCATCTGTAAAATGGGAATAATGCGATTACCAACGAGTATTATAGTTGTTGTGAGGATTAAATACAACAATGAACGTTGGGGTACTTGGGTGGCTCATTCGGTTAAGCATTTGACTAGATTTCAACTCCGTCATGATCTCATGGTTCATGAGATCAAGCCCCGAGTTCGGCTCTATGCTGACAGCACAGAACCTGCTTGGGATTCTCTGTCTCCCTTTCTCTCTCACCCCTCCCCCACTTTCTCTCTCTCACCCTCTCTCTCAAAATAAATAGACATTTAAATAATAATAATAATAAAATTAGATAATACACGTAAAGTATTCAAGGTGTCTCTTACACTTGAAGGCTCCAAAGACATCAGTACAACTTACTGTCACTCTTCCTTTGTGTTAAGTACTCAGAGCCAGTGGCATCTGGTTCCATAAAAAGTAACGAATATCTGAGCATTTTCCATTTTAGCACAGGTGTGATGGTTCCCCTGTGCCCTAGGCTGAGTTCCATCTCCTTGCACATAAGCCTTTATCTGGTCAACGATGCTACTGGCCATCTCTGAGAGCTCCTGTCCCACCAAGGCAGTCATGGTGGTGTAGCACGAGTGAACCAGCTCCCGGGTACAGACCCGGTGCCCTGCCCAGGGTTTTATGGCTTTATGTTCAACAGGCACATGAACATAGCCCCCATCTTGCTGACACTGTGGTTATCCCCTGGTTCAGGCTTCCCAGCTAGTAATTGCTCTCAAGTAGGTCAGCAGGTGTCCGTGGTCTTGCTCCGCACACCTTAAGAAGAGCTTCCGTTGCCAGTCGGGATCTCTTTGTTTGCCATGCTGGCTTCTGAGTCATCCCTGCCCTTGGAAATATTGAGCCCCTGCTCTGTGTGTGCCGTGTTGCCTGCGGGGCTCCTGCGTCCAGAGCAAAAGCTCTCTGCACTCACTCTCACACCTACAAAGACGTGGCCAGCTGAGTGTGATGTGGGCAGAAGAAGCGGAAAAGATCATGCAAGGCACTGACAAGGGCCTCCCACTTGGGGAAGAGACAGAACAGCTAGATAACAAGGACTTTTCAGAACATGAAGGAATAAATCAGGGTGTCCTGCTGGCCAAGGCCGGGGGTGGAGGGAAAGGTGATTGAGAAGGTCCTTTTACTTAAGATCTGAAGTGGCTAAAAAGAACCTAACACTTCATTGCCTGCCCCCTTTGGGCCTCACCTGCACAGCCCCTGTCTATCCTCCACCAACTCTGTGGGATAAGTGTCCTTTCTCGTCCCACATCAGGGAGGTGGAATCTCAATATGGTTACACTGCATGCCAAAAACACAGAGCCAGGATTAAGTATTCTTTTACAGTATTTTATAGGGTCTCTTCCAGAAAGTTCTAAAGACATTTTATTGGACCTAAACTGATGTATTTTAAAAGCATCAGGGGAGCTGAAGGCAAGGCCTTTGTTGAGAAAAGGGCACACCCAGGGGCCGCCCTGTGCCTGCCTCCACAGCTCCACACACACACAGAACATGCTGGTTTTCAGGCACGCTCTCAGTGGGACCTCCCCAGGCTTCAGCTGTTTCCCACTGACCACAGTCATGAACAGCTCACTGACTCGGTGACTCAGCACTTTTACGATGAGCAAGAGTGCTCTCATAAACCATCCCTCTGTGCAAAAACAGCCTCATCCTGACTTTGAAGGCGATTGTGTTGTCTCAACTGTCCAAGAACAATAAATAGCTTCGAAGGCCAAAAATGTTACTCTGACCCCAATATCTGCATTGTCCTTGGAACCGTGCAGCTGTATTTGTTTTTCCTCCACCATCCAAAGTTCATTTTAAGGGATTTCCCCAATCACAACCCACTTTTACAGAGAGCGAACCGTGACTTGCTATGTCTGACGGGTTTATGACTACAGATGTTTTCATGTCTTCCCCCGGGATATTCTAGTCGCCGTCTTAGAGACCTTCCTTGATACGTGTGCTTGCTGTGCCCATCTTCATTTTCTCTTGGAGCATTTATTCTCAACACAGAAACTACTGTCTCTTTCTAAAAGTAAAATCCCAAAGGCCCCAGGGGGGAAGGGACTTGGGCAGCGTGCCCCGGCCAGCTCGGGCCACGCTGTTCACCTGTCCCCTTTGTTGTGTTTCAGCTATCTTCTGCCACACCTCCTTCCGTCCAAACCCGGCCTGGACACTCACGGCATGCGACACCCCAAGGCCAATACCATTCAGAGAGTGTTTAAGATGAGCTTCGTTCCTGTTGGCTTCTGGCAAAGGTTTATAGCACGGATGCTGATCAGCCTGGCGGAGATGGACCTCCAGGTAGCTGCCGTTTCTGCATGGGGTTGGCGGGGGGTGGGGGGGGTGTGTGTGTGGAGAATGCGTGCGCAGCAGCCGTAGCTGAGCCCTCGAGGGAAGGAGATGGCCCTTCATGGGAGGGGCTTGATCAAAACCCCTTTTCCTGCAGCAAAGCTACTGACGGGCCCAGGAGGCCAGTGTGGCACGGCTGCCTTCTCTTCTGTAGGCTGGCAGACCCATTTGAACCATTCTGCAAATACCAAATCAGCACCTCACTGGCTCAGAATACTCATTTTAGGAGCAGTGGTTGTAAATCAATCCATATCAAAATCCCCTGGAGGGGTCACCTGGGTGGCTCAGTCGGTTAAGCATTTGACTCTTGAATTCAGTTCAGGTCATGATTTCATGGACCCCATGTCAGCTCCACGATGGGCTTGGAGACTGCCCGGGATTCTCTCTCCCCCTTTCTCTCTGTTCCTCCCCTGCTTGTGTGAGCATGTGTATGCACTCTCTCACTCTCTCCCTCTCAAAAAAAGAAAACAAAATCCCCTAGCTTGTTAGGACATAGATGGCTGGTCCCCCTCAGAGGTTTTGATCAGGTGGGTATGGACTGGGACCCATCATTTTGCATACCTAACCCTTGTCCCCAGTGATGCCACTGGGTGGTTTGGGGACCACACTTGGAGAACCATGGCTTTAGAACCATGTTTTTGCCCACTCAGGCTGTGCGCTAGAAGCCAACGTGAACCTGGGGAGCTTCTAACAGACATGGACAGAGCCCAGATGGCTTAACTTAGAATCTCTCAGGGCAGCACCCAGGCATTGGTAGTTTTTAAAGCTTGGCAGGTTATTTCACCATCCAGTCAAGCTTAAGAACCAGGAGTGTAGAGCTTTAACTTGGTCTGGAAGCAACAAAGACCTAACCCAAGAAGTTACTTTCTGTGGGTTCACCTGGGGTGGTTGAAAGGCATCCTGGCTGTCTGTCAACGTGAATTTCATGCAAAACAGTAACATGAAAGTAGCATTTGTATGGAGTGGTGTTTCTCAGAGTGGGGTTCCTGGACCAGCAGAGGCAGCCTTACCTGGGAGCTTGTTAGAAATGCAAATTCTTGGGCCCACCCTGGACCCACTACATCAGAACCCCCAGGATGGAGGCCAGCACTCTGTTTTTCACAAGCCTTCCAGGGGATTCTGACCCACTCTACAATTTGAGCACCCCGGCATAAACTTGGACTATTGAATAATTGGCATTAAATTCAGTATGGATTTATTTTTTACCACATTGTAATTAAAAGGCTCTTATAGAATTAGCAACTCCTTGACTAATTAAAAATATTCTTTGATCTCCCCATTTTACTGAAATGTTAAAAAATAAATACAAGAGCCTGAAAATCATAACTGCTGTGGCCCATGTTATGGGCAGTTTGGTGGGGGGGAGGGGGGGGCTTGTTTGCAAGGCCTGGAGGGCGCACTGGTGGGGAGAGTGGGTGCAGGAGCTGGCTCATCTACAGTCCCGATCGGTCACGCTGCCCTCCCTTTGAACTCATTGTCCTGCCACATTCTAAGTGGGAGGTCACAACACAGCGTCCTCGTCCTCCTCATCGTGTGAGGCCTAAGCTCCCAAGTGGGCTCAGTGTTGGGGGTGGGGGGCAGGCGCCCTTCCAGGCAGCATCCCTCACTCAAAATGAGGGGGAAAGTCCCATTGAAATTCAGATGAAGGGATTTCAGTCTCAGGAGCAATCAAGGCGTACAAATTCAAGCGAGGATGAAATGCTGGCCACTTTTCACCTCTCAAATCAGCAAAGAGTAAAGCCATAGTAGCCCCCAGAATCATGACACGGTTCATACCCTGTGGTCAGAGTGTATATGTTCTAATCGTTTCGAAAGCGATTGCTCAGTACACGTCCAGGGCTAAGAGTATTCCAACCCTCTGATGCAATAATCCCACTGCTAACACTGTGAACTAAGGAAATCAGAGAAAGTTTTGTGACTTTTCACATTCTACTGGCTCACAGTCTGCATTATTAAATAAGGCTTTCTTTTTTTAAGTTTATTTATTTATTTTGAGAGAGGCAGAGACAGTGTGAGCAGAGGAGGGACAGCATGAATGAGACAGAGAATCCCAAGCAGGCTCTGCGCTGGTAAATGCAGACTTGGGGCTCGAACTCACGAACAAACCATGAGATTATGACCTGAGCGGAAATCAAGAGTTGGCTGCTTAACCAACTGAGCCACCCAGGTGCCCTGGGAAGTTACTACACTTAGTAAAATATTGAGCTTTAGGAAAATGAATTTGATATGAGTTATTAATGGCATAGGGAAAGTGAGGTTTTTAAAAGCATACAAATTTAGAAAATTAGAAGTACAAATTTAGAAAATATGGCCTCAGCTATTTTCTAAACATACATGTAAACAGAAAAAAAAATCCTCGATTAATATACACCAAAATATACCAAAATAGTGTTGTTTTGTGTTCTTTTGCACATTTGTCTGTATTTTCTACATTTTCTAACATAAATTGTTGCTCGTAAAGTCAGGGAGGGAAAAGATTTAAACAGAAGAAGCCTATTATTATCAATCCTTTGGGGAAAATGTGCTCCTAGAGTATCCTGGAGACCCGTTCAGATAATGCAGTGTTTAACTTGGCAGCGGGATGCGTGGTGCGGGAGGAGGGGGTGGGAAAGACGGGGGTCATTTATCATGATGGGGCCACACCGGTCTCTCCAGAGCTCTGTTCAGGGCCAGTGAGGAGGCCGGAATACTTAAGCAGCATCTTTTCTCTGTCTTTCAGCTTTTTGAAAACAAGAAGAATACTAAAAGCAGACACAGGAAAGTCACCATTTATAGTTTTACAGGAAACCAGAGAAATCGCTGCAGTACGTTCAGAGTGAAAAGAAATCAGACCATCTATTGGCAGGAAGGGCTCCTGGTCACTTTTGACGGGGGCTACCTCAGGTAGGAATACTTGAGAACCCACGTGACTGGGTCAACGTGGTGCCGTGGAAATAGCCCCGTGGCAGCCTCTTCTGGGAGACTGTCCACTGGTGTCCAGAGTTCTGTTCCCGAGAGCAGCTCATCATGGCAGTTTGCTAGAAATACGAGACTCTCCCCTGAAAATATCCAGGGGCTCCCTGTCTCCTCACCTCTTTCCTCGCCCTGTGAGAGAGGGTATGGTGACCACAGCCCAGGACTTGAGGGAAGTGGGCGGGCACTGAGCTCCAGCACCCCCCACCCCCGTGGTCACTTAGGTGACACCTGCAAGAGCCTTGCAACCATCTAGCCCTATCCCCTTGTCCTAAGTGACGATGGCCCAGGTGACCCTGCTGGTTCCCCAGCCCGGATCCTACGTGCAACATAACGAGTTACCTCATTTAGCTCCCTTTTCCTGTCTACCTTTTTGAGAGACAGAAAGACATAAAGTCAACTCAAGAGGTTTAATAAATGACTTTTAATCAGTTTTAATAAACACACACAATTATTTCATATTTACAATGAGTTTTTCAAAATATTCTTCAGTTGCATGAGAGGAGAAGAGTAATGTATCTTCTTTTGAGGGCCTGACTTGAGCCCCTCTCTTTGCCTAGGGTTTTCATATAGATAGATGTTCCCACTTAAAGCTCACAGCTGCCACCTGGCAGATGAGAATCTTGTGGTTCAGAGAAGGGGAGAACCTTCCCCAAGGCCACACCTGGAGATCTGATTCTAGCTTGAGCATCCCCTACTGCCAAGTCCTCATTACATCCACCTCATGGCATTGGGAAGTCGTGGGGGCACAAGGCAGGGTCAGGCACACAAGGGGATCCCCTTGACAGTCCTGCCTGGGCACAGGGTACTGGGGTGGGATGGTAGGGTCCCTGGGGTTTAGGTCTTGCCCTGGAGACAAGGAGATCATCCCAGGGCCCTCCACGGGCAGATCACAGTGGACTCTTTCTGGGTTGCAGTGTGGAATCCTCGGACGTGAACTGGAAAAAGAAAAAAAGTGGAGGAATAAAAATCATTTGCCAGTCAGAAATGAGGGACTTCTCTGCAATGGCTTTTATCACAGACCATGTCAATTCCTTGATTGATCAGTGGTTTCCTGGTAAGAGAATGTTCTGGAACCAAGTCTTTGCTCATGTTAATATTTCTTTATGAATCAGGGTGGGGCACATTATTTAGGGAGCAGAAGTCTCACTGGGATTCAGCCCAAGGCAACCAGAGAGGTCCTAATGGCCCTTTGGCAGAATCCTGATCCCAGGAGAGTATGGCTGTGTCATGGGGGTGGGTGTTATGGGGAAGACGTGGGCCCGGGCCCCACAGGGTGTGTGCAGGACTTGGCCCCCTGTCTTCCCACAGTGTGTGGGAAGGAAGACTACCCTGGGTACCACGCGTGGTCCAGGAAGGCCTTGCGTGTGAACTTCACGTGGGTCTTTTCTGCACATTGAGGCTAGTGCTGAAATCTGGGGGCACCGCATGGATGCAGATTTAACCCTTACACAGGGGTGGGGAGGCAAGAGAGCCACACCTGTCAAGGACCCCCATTTTTCTTTCCTGCCTGCCCCCATCCTCAAATCCCAGAGGTGATCAACCACCCACATGGCCCTTTGATCAGTTTCTCCATTGACAATCCACCCAAAGAAAACACTTTTTGAAGTGAAGCTTTTGAGGCCCTCTGTTTGTTTTGCTACCAGAGTGGAGACAAACCCGCAGGGTGTCCTGCAGAGAGGAGGCTGTCTGGGGCCAAGCAGGCAGCCTCTTCCCCATGAGCCCTCAACCCTTGAAGGCTGGCAGCTGAGAGGGCAGTGCTGGGTTTGGACACCAAGACCTGCTTGGCCAGCCTTCTAACCTCCCCAAGCTGGCTTCTCACTTGAAGCCATCCCTGCATCCCCGGGCAGGAGGTCATCGGAGGACACGGCAGGATGTATGCTTTGGACACCAGGGCCTGGGATCCTTCCAGGGTTGATGGAAAAGCTGACCTACAAGGCAAAAATCTTAGAAAGGAGCCTAAGAGAAGACAGTTTGGGTGTGCTTGGCCATCCAAGGGAGCCTCCCTGGGCTTTTATGACTCCCCGCCAACCAGAGAGCCCTACAGCAGGTGCTTCTGCAGATGTGAGGGGGGCGAGGCAGGGGGTGCATTAGATAATCACCTGAGACAGGAGGGGCTGGGCCAAGCGCCTGAGACAGGGCTGCCCAGGAGAGAGCACCCACCTGCCAGCTAGCAGGATATATTATACACAGGGCTGCAGATAGCAAATGTGCCCAGAAGTTTCTAAGAGTCCCCCTCCTACCCTGCACAAGACAGGCCATCAGTTCACCCTGAGGGTTCCTCTACAGGGGGGCCATGGAGCCTGTTTCTTTGCACCTCCTTTCAGAGGCGGGCAGCAAAGCTGTGTGTCTCCTGCCCAGGGGAACGCAGGTAAAATGACTAGGTTCTATTTTAATTTGTACTCATTTCTCCCCCCTGCATTGCTCTTCTAGGAAGGATCAGAGTAATTGCAAGCCTTATGTTTCTAATTTCAAGAATGGCTCCTTATTGGTTGTGGTTCGGTTGTTGGAGCGTGACATAGCTCCGACCCAGCCCGCAGCATCCTGTCAGGATGGGCCCGGCTGTGCAGGAGGGATCCCCAACCTCTCAGCCCTGCCTCAGCCAGCCGGCTCAGGGTCTAGACCACCCACTGTCTGTCCAGTGCATCCCTGACCTTTCCCTGTGCGCGTCTTTCCTGGTGAAGGATCTCGCTGTCCAAAAAAGAACCCAAGTCATGGTTCAGCCACTCCCTGGGGTCCAGGCAAGGGCACACAGACCCCCTCCCGTGAAAAGCCCACCCAGCCCAAAGTTGCAGGGTGCTACCTGCAGCCACCTTCATATGAACTGTGTCCTTCTCTGTCCCCATTTAGCCCTGACAGCCACAGAAAGCGACGGGACCCCACTCATGGAGCAGTACGTCCCCTGCCCAGTCTGCGAGACCTCCTGGGCCCAGCACACCGACCCGAGTGAGAAATCAGAGGGTGTACAGTACTTCGACATGGAAGACTGCGTGCTGACAGCCATTGAGCAGGACTTCATCTCCTGCCCCAGACACCCTGACCTCCCCGTGCCTCTCCAGGAGCTGGTTCCTGAGCTGTTCATGACTGACTTCCCAGCCAGGTAGGCCACAGCACCACACTGCATGGCTGGCCCCCACTTTGGGACTGCCCTAGCCATGCTTCCCACACAATCTCCTGTGACCTTTAGTCCCTGTCCTAGGCTGCCCAAAGGGAACCAGGCTGTCAGCTTGCCATTTTTGAGGCCACAACAGGCTCAGCTGAGCCGATCACCTGGAGGGGCACGCCATTCTGGGTCCCCACACTGTGTTTCCATCACATCACCTGAGCTCCTTTGCACTAAGTTTGCTGTTCCCTCTGATTCCTCCTTTTCCTGCCGGCTCAAGGAATGGGAGGCAAATTCTCCTTGGTGGCGTTCAGGAAGGGGGCGCTCCAGACCTACAGCCGCATTTGCCTTTCCTGGCAAACGAGAGCATTTGGATCCCTGAATCTGTTCTCCTTTTTTTGTTGTTAATTTTTTTTAATGTTTATCTATTTTTGAGAGACAGAGCACAAGTGGGGGAGGGGCAGAGAGAGAGGGAGACACAGAGAATCAGAAGCAGGCTCCAGCCTCTGAGCTGTCAGCACAGAGCCCAATGTGGGACTCAAACTCAGGAACAGCGAGATCATGACCTAGGCCAGTGTTGGACACTTAACCTACTGAGCCACCTAGGTGCCCCAATCTGTTCTTTTTTTTTTTTTAAGTTTATTTATTTATTTTGGGAAGAAAGCACAAGTCGGGGAAGAGCAGAGAGAGAGGGAGAGAGAGAGAATCCCAAGCAGACTCCACACTGTCAGCACAGAGCCCAATGCGGGGCTTGAACTCACAAACCGTGAGATCATGACCGAGCTGAAGTCAGACACTTAACTGACTGAGCTACCCAGGCGGCCCCTCTAAATCTGTTTTTAAAGTTGAGTCTACTCTATAACCCAAGATAATGGCTGGGCAAAGAATGCTGGAGAAATAGAGAATGTTTTGAGGTCCCATCCAACAGGAAACAGTCACAAAATCCAAGTGCTTGGTAAAAGAAGGAATCTTCTGTAGTCATGGAAACCAAAAGGTATGACTTCGTCTCCCTGGAGACAGTTTGACATTGGCCATTACCAACTATTTTGGAGTTATGGAGTCCTATTGTTGTCTTATTCAAAGGATTGCTAGATCTGGCTTCTTTAAAGAAAAGTAAACTTTATGGGGTTATTTTCATTTTTCCAGATTGCCCCCTCTCCCAAAGAATAGACACAGAGCACTCGGAGATACTGCAGAATTGGGGTTCCAAAGCCTGCTTCTGGATGAGTCTATCAGATTAAGAAATTGCTTCCTGCATTGGTTGATGTCCCCCTCCCCACAGCCCTTTTCAATATTCCCAGTTACCTCACTGGTAGAAAGAGCAATAAAATGCTATTCTTCTGCCAAATGAGCCCTCTTTATTGCTAGAATTCTAATGTGAGGCTTATCACTTCTCAAAGACCACATGCAGAGTTTGGTATATGTGTGAATCAGATTTCTTGGGGGGGGGGGGGGTGCCCAGTTAGGCAGCCCCAAATGTTAGGATTTTCATGTATTTGCTGAACCTTGTCAGGTTTTATGCCCCAACTGCATCCAGGCTGTGGCATCTACTGTGTGAAATCTGGAAAGCCAGTTTGGATGTCCCCATTGGTGTGGATCTAATTACAAGCCATGGCGTGGTTCTTAAATGACGGTACTTGGCTGGGACTTGAAAAGCCCAACGATGTGAACAGGATTCCCAACCTGGCAGAGGCTCTCTGGAAACTTGGGCAGTGGCCCCAACTGCGGCCCTGAAGCATCGCACTCCCCATGCTGCGAGTTTGGGCAGGTGGGGGTTGGGAGAGTGACTACGTGGCATCCAGGGAGCCCCGTCCTGAGGCCCCGAGTTCACAGGAGTCCTAACTGGATGCCCTGAGGGATCCCCGATGGTCCTGCTGCTTCTCATGCCCATCCTGGGAGGCTCCCATGTGCCCACGCTGCCCAAGCAGGTGGTTTTGGGGTGGGCACTTGGAGAGCAGCCCAGCTCGTCTTCCGCTGCACCACTGAGGTCCACCGTGGGTGCAGCTGCACCCGCCTGGAGTGCAGTGCGTGCGGTTGAGCCGTGCAAAGTCTGAGCAGCTGCAGAATCTGTTCCTGGAAGGCGTGGGAAACAACAGACTGGCAGGGTTGGCCTGTGGGGCCAGAAGGGCTTCAGTGGGTGCACCTGGTGTAGGCAGCTGACCAGGAACCCAGACAGACCTCAGCAGAGCAGGGGGAGGCCCTGAAATGGGAAGGCATCTCCCCCTCCTTCCCTGCCTCCCATCATCCCTCTCCATCTCCCTCCCTTCCAGGAATGACGTGCAGTCTTTCCAAAGCCCCACAGAAATCTTCCCTTTACCCGGATTAGAACACACAGACCAGTGAGGTCTAAACTGCTTGCCCTTGGGTGAAATCCTAGTCATCCATTGTGCAGACACTGCTCAAGACAGTGAGAAGCCCTCTGTGGCTGCCTGGGGCGTCTGGGTGGCTCAGTCCGTTGAGCATCTGACTTGATTTCAGTCATGATCTCACAGTTCATGAGTTCAAGCCCCGTGTCGGGCTCTGCACTGACAGCACAAAGCCTGCTTGGAATTATCTTTCTCTCTCTCTCCCCCCCACCCCATCTCAACTGCTTGATAAAAAGAAATGGGGAAACAACTAACCTAGCAGTAGATAAATGCAGTCTGATGGATACCAGTTCTCAAAACACAGAACCTTTTGGAGGAAAACATCCAGAAGAATTGTTTTTCTATGTAGGCCAGTTTCCAAGGTGTCCCCCAGTGCCAGCCACCATCCACACACAGGAGGCAGTTTCTATTATGAGCCCACTTTACAGAAAAGGTTTGTGGAGGCTGTATGACCTGCCCACGGCCAAGGTTTATCCCAGATCTGTCTGACCCCACCGGCGGCTTTGAACCATGACTCCCTGCAGTAGGAAGAGATGACCATGGGTGTCCTCACACTCACCCATCCTGAGACCTCCCCCCCAACCCCAGCGGGGCCCTCTGGAGGGGTGGGTAAGGGAACGGTTAGGGAGGTCTGATCTGCCCCACATGCTGTGTTGCCGGCAGGCTCTTCCTGGAGAACAGCAAGTTGGAGCACAGCGAGGATGAGAGCAGTGTCCTGGGTCAAGGTGGGAGCGGCACCATCATCTACCGGGCCCGGTACCAAGGCCAGCCCGTGGCAGTGAAGCGATTCCAGATCAAGAAATTCAAGAACTTTGCCAACGCCCCAGCAGGTGAACAGGGAGGGCCCTATGTCCTTTCTTTTCAGACATGTGCTCCCATGGTCCAAACTCCCTGCCACCTTACGGAGACCTAGGGAGGAGGGTCAGTGAGGCCAAAGGAGGCCCCTGGGTGGCCAACCTGCTTTATTCCTGGGAGGATGTGGGACAGGCTGAAAGGTCAGGCTGAGCAAGACCCGGAAGTTGTTTTGGAAGATTGCTTCCTTGTCTAGATGCAAGCCCCCAAGAGCCTGGGCCATCCTTAAAATTTCCATCTGCTTGCTCCACGGCCAGCACAGGCCTGGCATATGGTGGGCACACACTTAGACCTCAGGTGGACCCCTTACCTTACAGGGCCTCTCTCAGCCATCCGCACTTAAGGAAGGGAAGTGATACTCTGGCTGAATGGATGGGGCAGCCAGCATGGGGTGGCTTCTACCCCACCCACACAAAGGAGGGGATACCATCTTGCCTTGGCACATCAGCATGGGGTGGCTTCAACCCCACCCACACGAAGGAGGGGATATCGTCTTGCCTTGGCACATCAGCTCAGAGATGCTCTCTACCTAGAGCAACCCATCACCTCTTAACACCCAGCCAGCCCGGGTGCTGGGCAGCCGCCTTGCTTCCAGCCAGCTGAGTTTCACATTTTCACTGCCCCTGGCTTAGCACGTTCATCTTTATGACCACTAAGGTAATTTACACTCTTGGTAGAAAGAGCAGAATCCTAGAACAATCAGATCAGAAAGGAAGAGACAAGTTGTTGCTATGGGAAGAGAATGACTTCCTGCACAGAAAATCTAAGCAAATCCACTGGCAGAAATGAGAGCCAGGAAGAGTTCCACAAAGTTGCCAGACGTGAGCTCAACCTCAGAATTCAGCAGCGTTCCCACGCACAGCAATGACCCATTGCTAGAAAATGTCCCCATGGCAGCGATGAAACCACAAAGTGTTGAGAGATAATTAGTATATACCATTCAATTTAGTTCCCATTTAAATCCTAGCAAGGGGTGTATGTGTGTGTGTGTGTGTGTGTGTGTGTGTGTGTGCGCGCGTGCGCGCACACGTGTGGGCTGGGGGGGGAATCTCACTGATTCTAAAATATGCGTATGAAATGACAAAATCCCAAGGACAGCTGACAGCTGAGACAATCCTACAGTAGGAGACAAAGGAAAGCGGCCTGCCCAGCAGATGTCATGACTTAGAACCCTACAGACACGAAGGCAGTGTTCTCCAGGGCTCAGCCAGGCCCGCCAAGGGAGCAGACACAGCCTTGCGTGTGCGTGGGAAGCTGGCGCTTAGCAGAGGTCACATCGTGAGTCAGAGGGGAAAGGCTGACAGTTCCCTAACTGAGGCAGAGACTTGGGTCAGACTTCACACCGTAGTCAAAAATAAATTCATAATGGGTTAAAGACCTCATGTAAAAAACAGAACCTTTGTGCTTGAAAAATAAATTTGGCCAGCCTGCACACAAATCTGACACAACTGATGCATTTTAACTGCCAAGGGTTTTTTCATGCTGTTTAAACCTCCATATCCAAACATCCCTGATTTTCAATTCTGAACATAGGGGAGGAACAGAGAGGGATACAAGAGGACAAGAAAGGCCTGGTGGACCCTGTTCGATGACCTCAGAGCCAGCCACAGACCAGTGGGCAGCACCCTGACCCTCCACTTGACGGGAGAGACCCCTCAGCGGGTGGGGTCGTGGGGGGGACTTTAGCAGCCACGGGTTCGACGGGTTACAGCGAAGACTGGAGATCGCCCACCACTGCCCACAGACCTTGCTCCTCTGGCCTGAGATGACGTGTCACAGGCCTGTGACGGCCCCAGTTTTCTCTCTGACTGAGGAGAGAGTGCTGGTTCTTTCTGCCCTTGGCAGTCCTGGCTGCTGGCAGGGAGCCAGGTGAGCAGTGACGACCCAGTGCTCAGCCCCCTTCTGGTCATGCTGGTCGAACCAGGCTCTGGGTGGCATTCAGGGATGCAGAACTGGAGTAAGCCACAGCTATGACCCTCAAGTAGCCAGCAGTGGGGTGTGGTGAGGGCTACGAGAGTGGCACCTGTGTGACAAGGGCGGGGAGGTGCGCGGTTCTCCATCGAGGGGGCAGGAACTGCCCACTGTGTTGGGCCAGGTTTAGCACCTGAGGAGGAGAAGTTTGATACCAGCCTGGAATGCCTCAGGAATGCCAGCGTGTGGGGCCAAATTCTGGGTGACAGTGTTGCAATCCCTGATGTGTTAAGTGCCTTAGAATATATATCTTGCCCTCCAGCCTCTCGAGTCCCCATGAGGCAGCTCTGAGTGTGGCTGGCCCTCCACCCCGAGTGGCCCTAGAGGGGCTCCCAGCAAGGCAGCAGGTGCTCTGTGTCCCTCACCCCCCTGGGCTGCGCTGATGGCTGTGCCCTCCCCCGCAGACACCATGCTGAGGCACCTGCGGGCCACGGACGCCATGAAGAACTTCTCAGAGTTCCGGCAAGAGGCCAGCATGCTACACGCCCTGCAGCACCCCTGCATTGTGTCCCTCATCGGCATCAGCATCCACCCGCTCTGCTTCGCCCTGGAGCTCGCCCCACTGGGTAGCCTCAACACCGTGCTGTCAGAGAATGCCAGAGGTACTAGCCACACCCAGAACAGTCCGGAAAGGGATTGCCTGGGGCCCCGCCTGGCCAGATATAGCCCCTCAGGGACCAGAGAGCCCTTGCTGGGCAGCACGGGCCCCAGGGAAGCTGTACCCTGGAGGTTCCCTCCTCCTGCGGGGCCTGGCTGCCTGGGGCAGAGCACGCCTGCCCCACAGCTCATGAGGCCAACTCCCCTCGGGCAAAGACCTGCCCTTCCCCAGGTCTACGCCCTGTATGGTGCTGTTGGCAAGGCTAGAGAAGCTTAGGGTTTGGAGTCAGATGCAACCATGCACGTTCCCAGACCTGGTTCTCAGCCATAATCCAGTGAATTAGTGCTTAGTTTGCTGGCCTATAAAAGGGGGATAATAATAGCCCCACTGAGGGGGGCAGTTGAGGGCTTCAAGTGAGGCAGGCCAGGGAGGGCCCAGGCTGCAGCCTGGCCCCCAGAAGCCCACCAGCCACGTGTCCATCATCATTAAAACCCTGAGACCCTGGGGTGAGGTTTATCTTAGTTTTTTTTGTTTTTTTTTTTTTTTAATTTTTTAATGTTTATGCGTTTTTGAAAGACAGAGAGAGACAGAGCACAAGCAGGGGTGGGACGGAGGGGGGGGGACACAGAATCCGAAACAGGCTCCAGGCTCTGAGCTATCAGCACAGAGCCCAACGCGGGGCTCAAACTCAGAAACCGCGAGATCATGACCTGAGCCAAAGTCGGATGTTCAACCAACTCAGCCACCCAGGCACCCCAAGTTTTTAAGGAAATTTTAAAATAATTTTCCTTGGGAAATGAATTGGTAACTAAATTCCAAAGAGCTGACAGAAGGAGAGAGGTAGTTGTCTCTCGATTCAGGAAGAAGAAATGCAATTAAACTCAAATCGTTTCTCCCTCGATGGAAGAGAACTTTTTTTAATTATTTTATTTATTTTCTAATGTTTATTTATTTTTTTTATTTTTTAAATTTTTTTTAAGTTTATTTATTATTCTTGAGAGATAGAGACAGAGCATGAGCAGGGGAGGGGCAGAGAGGAGGAGACACAGAATCTGAAGCAAGCTCCAGGCTCTGAGCTGTCTGCACAGAGCTGGACGCAGGGCTAGAACTCACGAACTGTGAGATCATGACCTGAGCCAAAACTGGACGCTTAACCGACTGAGCCACCCAGGCGCCCCATAATGTTTATTTTTGAGAGAGCACAAGTGGGGGAAGGGCAGAGAGAGGGAGACAGAGGATCCATAATGGGCTCTGTGCTGACAGCAGCGAGCCCGATGTGGGGCTCAAGCTCACGAACTGTGAGATCATCTCCTAAGCTGAAGTCAGACTCTCAACCAGCTGAGCCACCCAGGTGCCCCGATAGCTTTTTTACTTTTATTTTTTAATGTTTATTTATTTTTGACAGAGAGACAGAGCACAAGCAGGGGAGGAACAGAGAGAGAGGGAGACAGAATCCGAAGCAGGCTCCAGGCTCTGAGCACTCAGCACAGAGCCCCAATGCAGGGCTTGAACTCACGAACTGCGAGATCAGTTCCAGGTGCCCTGAGCGCTTTTTTAAAATGAAGCTCTTACTCCTGCAACCCACCCCTTGACAATATAGTAAACTTAGCCTACAGTGAACTCTAGGAATTTTGAATCCTTGCTGTTTTAGTAAAAACACCAATTCCAGGCATGAGATACCGGGAATCAAGCAATGTCTGTTCTAAATACTATTGCACTTCAGAAAGTCATTCTCTGTCTCCTCCTATATCCAGCACAGATAATGATGAGAAGTATCTGTAGAATATAAAGTATCTGGGAAGAGAAAGGTTAGAAAAGACAGTTGTAATGATGGTTTGCTTTTTTTTTCTTTGCAAAGATTCTTCCTTTATGCCCCTGGGACACATGCTCACCCAAAAAATAGCCTACCAGATTGCCTCTGGCCTGGCCTACCTGCACAAGAAAAACATCATCTTCTGTGACCTGAAGTCGGACAACATTCTGGTCTGGTCTCTGGACGTCAAGGAGCACATCAACATCAAGCTGTCAGACTACGGGATCTCACGGCAGTCATTTCATGAGGGTGCCCTCGGCGTGGAGGGCACGCCCGGCTACCAGGCCCCAGAGATCCGTCCTCGCATTGTGTATGACGAGAAGGTACCCACCCTGGCCCACTGCTACCCAGCCCAGCCCAGCCCCACAGCCAAGCCCAGGCCCTGGTGAGGCCAGGAACCTGCAGCCTCTGAGCTCTGTGTTTCCCCAGGCACACGTCTGTCCCTCTCCTGTGCTCAACCAGGAGGGTATGGCTTGAGCCAGAAATGCACAGGGGCCTGTGTCCACCTAGCAATGTCAAAGTTGACCTCTCCTTAGCTTCAGGAATGGTGCTATAGCCTCTGAATTCTCTAACCTTGATTCAGAGACATAATGAAGGTGGTACACAGTGGACAGTGAGCCCAAGACACTGGGGACTCATGAGGGGCAGACAGAGTAAGGATGGCAAAGGCTCCCGGCCCATAGGTGCTGTCCACAAGGCATTGTCCAAACTGAATGGCAGAGATGGCCAAGACAGCATCCTCCAAAGCCAGAAGAGAGTGAATTCTAGCAAGACGGGACTGGACTCCCGACAGGACAGGCCTGGCCCGCCTCAGCCAACATGATGGCTAAATGTTTGCCTTTTCCCTGAAATAGATGCAGGCACACAGGCAACTAAAAACCATGTTACAGCTGGTGCCATCCCTGCTTCACTAATCGCCTGGCACTGAAACTCCCCTGGTCTATAATTTTTCATTATTTGGTGATTTACAGATGAGTCATTGGCTAATTGCTTCAGGAACGGCCTAAATGGCAATGCTGGACATTACATTCCCATGTTATCTTAGAACTGGACGTTTGTACCACCTTCAAATAAAACCGGAAGAAGAATGACCTTAGCATGTGTAGGTTAACTCATCGCCTATGGTTATTAACCGAAATAGAAAAGGCAAATCAGGGTGGTAAAAATAAGAGCTTCTTAAGTAGCAGGTGACACAAGCAAGGCACCTTGAAACTAAGATTATAACAGGGACCTTCACGTTGAAAATTCTCAAGTCTATCTCCGCCGTTCTTCCACTAAAACGTTATTTCTTGGCCCTCATGGAGGCCTATACTAACTTCTCCTTACTGGGCCTTTTGATAACATTAAAATTAGAGGAGTCAACACGTTATGATTCAGGAGACATCCCCCCTTTATGATTTGCAGACACTGCTCTTCTAGTGCCAAGCACATTAAGCTGAGAGTCCGTGTTCTCCTGCCTTGTCTTGATTCTCAAACATAAAGGAACATGACATCCTTGCAGCCCTTAACCAGTGGCTGGCAGTTAGCAAGTTCTCAGTGTGTGTTTATTGGATGGATGGGTGGGTGGGTGGGGGAATGGATGGATGGATGATGGATAGATGGAAGGAAGGAAGGAAGGAAGGAAGGAAGGAAGGAAGGAAGGAAGGATGGATTGAAAGATGGGTGGCGAAAGGGACAGAATGATGCATGGTCAGATGGTTGGCCAGATGTTTCGACAGGTAGGAAGTGATGGATACATTCATTGGTGGATGATTGATGATTGTATCCCTTTGGACAGGATCCCTTGTCTAATTGTGTCCTCCTGCTCCCTCCATCTCAGGGCCAGCTTCTGAAAGGTGCTGGGCCCAGGCAGGGGACCTGACTTGGCTTGCCTCTTTGCCCAGGTAGACATGTTCTCCTATGGAATGGTGCTCTACGAGTTGCTGTCGGGGCAGCGGCCAGCGCTGGGCCACCACCAGCTTCAGATCGCCAAGAAGCTGTCCAAGGGCATCCGTCCTGTTCTGGGGCAGCCCGAGGAGGTGCAGTTCCATCGCCTGCAGGCACTCATGATGGAGTGCTGGGACACAAAGCCCGAGAAGGTACCGGGGGCCCAGGGCCTGGGGGACCAGACACCTCCTGCCATAGTGGTGGAGGGTCTGCGTCTCCAGAATGCACGTGTACAGCTAACTGCCCATCCTTCACTAAAGGTCTAGAACAAATGAGGCAACCCTCCTCTGCTCATCCCTTCTAGAAAGAGATGTTTACTGTCCTAATACATCCAGCTCATCTCTTTGTGTGTGTGTCACTCTCAGGAAAAATGAGCTTTTCTTCCTCCCCACTTTTATGTCACAGCATCATGCAAGCAAAACATACCAGCCCCTTTATAGCAGTACAGTCCCCATGCAAGAGCAGAGAGAATGTACGTATCTCTTTTTAAAGAAATGGGGAGCAAGTTTGCTTGTGAGAGCAGGAGTCATATTATCACTTTTTTTAAATGTCTATTTTTGAGAGAGAGACAGTGCAAGCAGGGGAGGCATAGAGAAAGAGAGGGACAGAGGATCTGAAGTGAGCTTCATGCTGACAGGAGAGAACCCAATGCGAGGCTCAAACCCACAAGCTGCAAGATCATGACCTGAGCTGAAGTTGGATGCTTAAGCAATTGAACCACTCAGGCGCCCCATCATATTATCATTTTAAAACTTAGCTGTTTGGGGAAGAGGCCAGTGGTTTCAAGGTTAAAATGCATTCATCAAACTAGATGGTACTAATTCAATGTATTGGGAGTAAAAGAAGCTTCTGAGAAAAATCCTTTACAAGATTGTATGTCTATAGGTATGGAGGTTGAAATCTTACAGTTTAAGCCAACCAGAGGACCAAAGTTCAAGGTGCCATTGACAGTGATGACCCAGACACTCTGGCACCTGAAGTTGTTTCAGCCTCTTGTTTTGAGCGGTTTCTAGACCTTCCTCCCTTGTTCAAGACCATTGGTTTCATGGGCAATATAGGCATCAATCTGGTTTAAGTGACCCTTGCTCATGGCTCTGGTGGCCTCTCTCCCTCAGCGCCCACTGGCCCTGTCGGTGGTGAGCCAGATGAAGGACCCAACCTTTGCAACGTTCATGTACCAGCTACCCTGTGGGAAGCAGACAGCCTTCTTCTCATCCCAGGGCCAGGAGTACATGGTGGTGTTCTGGGATGGGAAAGAGGAGTCCAGGTATGTCCTGAGGCTTACTTTGCCCTGCTGGGGTGACCATGCACTTGGGGAGCAGTCAGGGCTGACCATGGTGAGAGATGTTTACGGACGGTGGGTTGGGAGCCTGATGGAGTTTGCTCCAGAGAGAAAACTGAGTCCATGCAAATGACAGGCATGTATGCATTTGTGCTTAAGAGGAGCAAAGAGAAGGCAGTGTCTGCCAGTGGGGTCAACACAGGGCTTTGCTTTTTGTTGGTTTTTTCCTTCTTAATCCCTATCACCTGTTTCATCCATTCTCTCACCCCAACTCCCCTTTGGCAACCACCAGTTTGTTCTCTGTGTTTATGAGTCTGTTTCTGCTTTATTTTTTCTTTTGTTTTTTAGATTCCACATATAATTGAAATCATATGGTGTTTGTCTTTCTCTGACTTATTTCACTTAGCAGAATACATCTAGGTCCATCCAAGCTGTTGCAAATGCCAAGATTTCATTCCTTTTTATGGCTGAGTAATATTCTGTGTGTGGTGTGTGTGTGTGTGTGTGTGTGTGTGTGTGTGTGTGTGTGTATAAAGTGCCTTTATCCGTTTATCTATGGATAGACATTTGGGTTGTTTCCATATCTTGGCTATTGTAAATAATGCTGCAGTAAACACAGGGGTGCATGTATCTTTTCAAATCAGTGTTTTCGTTTCCTTTAGGTAAATACCCAGAAATGGAATTACTGTATCATATGCTATTTTAGGAACCTCCATACTGTTTTCCTTTTTTTAAATATTTTTATTTTTGAGAGAGGGAGAGAAAGTATGAGTGGGGGAGGAGCAAGGGTGGGGGGACAGAGGATCCGAAGCAGGCTCTGTGCTGACAGCAGAGAGCCCGACGTGGATCTCCAACTCATGAACTGTGAGATCATGACCTGAGGCGAAGTTGGAAGCTGGTTAATGGACTGAGTCTCCCAGGCGTCCCCATTCTGTTTTCCAGAGTGGCTGCACCAATTTATATTCCCATCAATGGTGCACGAGGGTTTCCTTTTCTCCACATCCTCACCAACACTTGTTTCTTGTCTTTCTGATACTTGCCCTTCTGACAGGAGTGAGGTAATATCTCATTGTGGGTTTGTGTCATATTTCCCTGATGATGAGTGACGTTGAACATCTTTTCATGTGTCTGTTAGCCATCTGGATGTCTTCTTTGAAAAAATGCCTGTTTAGGTCCTCTGCTCATTTATTAGTCAGATTGCTTGTTTTCTTGGTGTCAGGTTGTATGAGTTCTTTATATATTTTGGATACTGACCCCTTATCAGATACTTCATTTGTGAATATCATCTGCCATTCAGTAGGCTGCCTTTTCATTTTGCTGATGGCTTCCTTCGCTGTGCAAAAGCTTTTTAGTTTGATGCAGTCCCATTGTTTATTTTGCTTTAGTTGCCTCTACCTGAGGAGACAGATTCAAAAAAATATTGCTAAGCCTGATGTCCAAGAGTTTACTGCATATGTGTTCTTTTATAAGTTTTATGTCTCACTTTTAGGTCTTTAATCCATTTTGAGTTTATTTTGTGTATGGTGTAAGAAGGTGGTCTAGTTTCATTCTCTTTCATGTTGCTGTGAAGTTTTCCCAACACTGTTTGTCAAAGAGACTGTCTTATTCCCATTGGACACTCTTTCCTACTTTTTCAAAGATTCACTGGGGCGCCTGGGTTGCTCAGTCAATTAAACACCCAACTTCAGCTCAGGTCATGATCTCACAGTTCAGGAGTTCAAGCCCTGTGTCAGGCTCTGTGCTGACAGCTCAGAGCCTGGACCCTGCTTCAGATTCTGGGTCTCCCTCTCTCTCTGCCCCTCCCCGACTCGTATTCTCTCTCTGTCTCTCAAAAATAAATAAATGTCAAAACAAATTCAAAGATTCATTGACCATATAGTTGTGAGCTCATTTCTGGGTTTTCTATTCTGTCCAACTGATCTATGTGTCTATTTTTGTCCGGTGCCACACTGTTTGGATTATCACAGCTTTGTAGTATAGTATGAAATGAGGGATTGTGATGCCTCCAGCTTTATTCTTTTGCCTCAAGCTTGCTTTGGCTATTTGGGGTCTTTTGTGGCTCCATACAAATTTTGAGATTATTTGTTCTAGTTCTGTGAAAAATGCTGTTCCTATTTTGATAGGGATTGCATTGACTCTGTAGACCACTTTGGGCAGCATGGGCCTTTTAACAACATTAATTCTTCCTGTCCACAAACACGCTGTTCATTTAATTGTGTCATTTTCAATTTATTTTCTCAATGTCTTAAGTGTTCAGAGTACAGATTTTTCACCTCCTTGATTAAATTTATTCCTAGGTGTTTTATTCTTTTTGGCGCAGTTGTAAATGGGAACGTTTTCTGAATTTCTCCTTCTGCTAGTGTGCTAATAGTGTATAAAAACACAGCAGATTCCTATATCATTATTTTGTATCCTGAAACACTCCTGGGGTCATTTATTAGTTGGAGTAGTTCTCCTGTCCTGAGGGGACTTTGTTTTAACATGGATGCTATTTGCAGCTTGATAGTCGAAGAAGTCAATGATGCTGGGGGTGGGAGGGAGAGGACAGTCACCAGAGTGCAGTTGCTGAGTAGTGAGAGGAGCAGGGGACCCAGAGCCAAGCACAACTGGTGCCCTTAAATGAGAGTTTGTGGGCCTTCCCTTCTAGTTGCATCTTTTTCTCAGTGAAGTGGCAGGAGGGTCAAAAGCATGGGGAGAGGTTTTGAATATTCGAGGAGAAAATGATGACGTGTGATGTAAGCAGTGACACATGAGACCAGGGTGATCGCAGGATGGCACTGAGGCCCACTGGAGGTTGGAGACTGTGCGTTCCCCCAGCATGCTTTGCTGACCCACATTGCAAGATAGGCAACCATTGGTTTTAAGCCGAGTTGGGTTTTTGCCAGGAGGGAGAGAAGGGCATGGGGGGGTGGGTATTTTCAAATGGGACATGACAGAGATGGATCATAGAACCTAAGGGAGGCCATAAAACGGATGAGGAACAATGGAATATACCAGGAAATCCTAAGTCTTGGCAGAGTGTAAACCCGCCCTCCACCACACACACACACACACACACACACCCGTAATGAGTTATGGTAGTAGGTGGAGTGATCTGGGAAACCAGGAGGTAGTGGTCAGAAAACAGATGCTTGACATTGAGTGGGTGGGAGGGATGAAAATATTAGGAAAGGCAAGATCTGATACACAACTTTGGGAGAGGCTGGCTGGGGTAAAGTGGGGATAAGATCATTGAGAAACAAGGAGGAGGTCACCGGACCAAAATGACAGGGTATTGGAAAGAGCATCAAAGACTTTTCAGACTCCCCCAAATCACCATCTAATATGAGACCCGTCAGTCCTGGCCAAGGTGTGTGGTCTCTCCCACCTATGTAGTGTGACATCTTCAGAATCATGAGAGCATTTCATGGCATGAGTAGTCTTCTAGTAAGCCTTGTGGCAGACATTTATAGGTGCTAAAATATGATAAGGCTTAGACAAAGTGAAGCTTGAGACACAATGAGATAAAGGGAAGGAAATTTGCCATTTTCCTTAGGTCAGCCTAGGTGAGCTTCACATCAGGTTTTATGGCACTGGGACTGAGTGCTCTGACCTAAGACACAGTCTAAGGAACCATGGCCTAAAAAAATACATATATGTGTGTGTGTGTTTATTAATTTCTATTTATATATGTAAAGACATATGTTTTCAGTTTTTACATCATTGGTAGCAGTGTTGTTATTGCTATTTTAAGGCTTTGCTTGTAATTGCAGGGCAAAGTGGGTAATTACAATGGTGTCACATGTTGCACATTGGGCTCTTTGGCATGCAAAATATGAAAGAGAGGTTAAATAAAAAAGCTGCAGTTCTGAATTTAAATCTTTAGGCTCATGATATATTGTATCTTTAAGAAAAATGAACTCATGTTTCCTCATCCTGCCCATTGAAAAGGCCTAGAGACGATGACCAGTTACCAATGATGAGCTCTGGGACCCACATGATGGTCTCTAAATACCATGAGGAAGCAAAGCTTATCTGAGAAGTGGCTGACTCCAGGTCTGGGACAGGAAGACAGCCAGAAACATCTGACACAGTAGATTCAAGGATGCTATCAGACACTTATGAGGGTAGATTAAAGGGATTTAGGAGCCAACCCAAAGAGGTTCCCACTGGTCAAAGATAGGGCAGTCGGCCGGCCATTAGTAAGAGGAACTGCAGTGGACTGAGGTACATCAAATTGTTTACACTCATGAGTTTCTAATGGTGTTTAGGAAAAACAAGCCAATAAACAAAAACCCCTCATTGATCACCATTGGAGGCTCCTAGAGAACCAACACATTATTTTGAAACTCGGCACATACAGAGGAGTCAAGGTTGTATCCTGTCTTTCCTATGTGTACCCCAGGGTAACAAAAGAGATAAAAGGAGGAAGTTTCTCTTTTGAGAATAAATGAAGCTAATAAATGAGGAAGAAATGCCAGAAACAGAATGTCCGCCTTTTGTGATCTCTATTGAAATAATGCATGTAGACAATGATCATTAATAATCACAAAAGGAGAACCAGACATTCCCAATAGAAATCCACAACCCCAATGAGGAAATGTCCGTACCTGAAAAAATCAAATAGCATCTGACCAAGACTCGAGATTGGGGGCAGGGGGCTGAGACAGATGGCACCCCAGGATGTGAGGACCTCATAGGACACC
The DNA here is from genome assembly GCF_014898765.1 of Herpailurus yagouaroundi. Lineage (NCBI taxonomy): Eukaryota > Metazoa > Chordata > Mammalia > Carnivora > Felidae > Herpailurus > Herpailurus yagouaroundi. The sequence goes on from NW_024412416.1 coordinate 19,411,488, forward strand.
CCCACCCCCGGAATCCTCAGCACATAACCTGCCAGAGAAAAAAGAGAAAGAGGGGAAGGAAGTCAGTCAACAGACAGACACATAAAGACCAGGGGAAGTGTGGACAAAAGATGTGTGTGACCTGGGTGAAGAACTTCAGTCTCTGCCTCAGACAGTGAGCACATTGGGATGCCACTGAGGACAGTGGGGAGACAGGAATGCTAGCGGGTGGCCAGACCTGGTGAGCACACAGCTGCCCTCATAAATGACAGCTTATTAGTTCTCAGAGCACCTAGGTTGGAAGGGGTGTTTTGAGGCCCCCCAGCCTACTATGAAATTCACCCATCTATCTTTAGTCTTGACTTTGTCTACTGTGATATTGAGGGGTTCCCCTGCTACTGGGGTGCAGCAGATAAGGCCAGTGGGAGGGCAGTGAATGGCTTCGGTGGAGGTACAGCCCCCTGTGCCCCTTCTTCACACTGGGGGCAGCTTGTTGAACCCTCCAATGTCACAGAAGAGTGTCCCTCTTCCCAAAGGGAAGGCCCTTTCGTTGCCCGAATGTTCGAGCACTACCAGTGGGGCCAGAACCCCCTTGCACCCAATGCCATGAACAGTTCTGGAGTCTCTCAGAACATGGCAAAATTCAACTCTGGGTTCAAGGCCTGTAGCTGATGTCCTCCTCCAAGGCTGCTTCAGGCCAAGAGCCAACATAAGGGAGGTGGCCCCTGGCCACCATGAGCTGACCACACTGTGGTTGCCCATTGCAGGAACTACACGGTGGTGAACACGGAGAAGGGCCTCATGGAGGTGCAGCGGATGAGCTGTGCGGGAATGACACTAAGCTGCCAGCTCAAGGTCCAAAACTCTCTGTGGACAGCCACTGAGGTAACTGCCACCATGCAGGGTGGGCCATCGAGGTGGGCAGCACAGGGTGCAGTCCGTGTGAAGCCAGATTTAGCAAATAAAAATACAAGATGCCCAGGTAAGTCTGAATATCACATGAACCCCACCTGCACGTGTGAGGCCCCCGGCACAGTGGCAGCAGCCCTGGGAAGCAGAAGCATCTCACCAAGGCCAACAGCCTGCCTTGTCCCTGCCTGGTGACTGAGACTCAGCCGAGATAAGTATCAGGGGCAGGATTGCAGCAGGAGAACCCCATTAGGTTAGTGAAGTGACCAGGTTTCTTATAACACAGCCGTATCTACACAGCAAATCCACTCAGCTCTGAAGGCTTTTTGCCTTCCCGTCAAAGAAGTCAGCAGAAAGCCCGAGAAGCTGTCTTCTGAGAAATGCAGAGAGGGATGCCCCAAACAAATGCTGTGAAGCTCCTGGTGGTGTGGGGCCGGGCGGGGCAGTGGGGGACGGGTGCAGCCGTCCCAAGTATGCAGAGAAGAGCAGGCAGACGTGTCTGTACTATTGAATGTTCACCCCAAAGAAACACCTAGTCATAAAAACCTGGAAACAGCCTGAGCTTCTGACAGCAGGTTAGCCAGGCTACGGCGTCCCTGAGCGCCGGGCAGCACAGAGGCGCTCGGACACAGTTCCCTCACCGGCCAGGCAGGGCAGGGCCTCCTCCCGCCTGCTGGGTATTGTCGTGAGATCAGTGAGGGAAACCAGCACAGTCGTGTGATCCCACGTTTGCCGGGAATGCGGACACAAACACACACATACCCAGAGGAAACGGAGTCTGGGCCCCACGTCCCCATGGCAATTTTCTCCAAATAATGGGTTTTGGGCGATTTTACATTTCTTCTTTAAACTCTTCTGTAGTTTTCAACATTTCGCCAAGAATAGGAATATGAAAACAGACAACCAGATAGCCTCAATACGTGTTACTTTTTAAAGCACAAAGGGATTCCCAAGGCAGAACGCACCTGGTAGGAAATGGCCGCCATGTTCCAGCCTGAGTCTCACGTTGGCTCCTCTGCCTCTGCAGGACCAGAAGATCTACATCTATAGCCTCAAGGGCATGTGCCCCTTAAACACACCCCAACGGGCTTTGGACACCCCGGCTGTCGTCACCTGCTTATTGGCAGTGCCTGTTATTAAAAAGGTGAGGTAAGGGGAAAGGTGGTTGCCCGGGTGTCTGATTCTCACTTCCTCTTCCGTTGGTGTGGGACTCCCTCTGCCCACCCAGCTTGGGGGGAACAGTATGAGGAGTGGAGCAAAGCCAGGCCCTCTTGGACCAGCAAACCCAGGGCAGGTCACAGTCAGCCTTAGAAAGACAGACCATGATTAGTGCCTTTTCAAGAACCTATGTAACCAGCAAAGCAAAGCAGAGGGCTGAGTGGAAGCTTGCATTCCGCCTGCAAATGCCATGGTCCCAGAGTAAAAGAGCACTTAGACGTGTGCCCTTCCCCTTCTGATAGTGGCATGGGGGGTTACTTCCCCACCTGTCAGGGCCAGCACCACCCCAGAGTCACTCAACAGGCGCCAGTCCCCCTGCCCCCACCCCTGGGGAACAGTCGGTTCCCCCCACTTGTGGTGCCCACTGTCAGCCTGAGACCTGGGTCCCTCTTTGTCCATGTCCTTGACCTAGCCCCCACCTCTCTGAAATGGAAGCCCACGTGGTAATCTCCACAGCCCGGGGGTCGGGCTCTCCTGCTCCTCCAGTGGGACCCTGCCCTTCTGCAGGGCCGGCGAGCCTCCCCCTGCCAGCCCCCTGCTCCCCACCGCATCCAGCACTGCACTCTGAGGAGACCCTGCCTGTTAGCAACAGTCCCACCCCACATACCCCTGCAGGACTACCTCCTGTTCAGTTCTCAAGATCAAAGACCCCCGACCCTGCTCTGAGCAGCTGGTCTGTCCCGGCCCCGGGGCCCCAGTGGTGCTCTCAGGCCACTCTGGTCGTCCTCTCTGCTCATGGTAGACGCTCAAGGAATCATTATCGGTGTCTTTATTGGTGGTGTTTGTTTAAAACATGCTGGCTGTCACCATCCAATTTCAGTTTTCCCATCTGCAAATCGAGGATAAGAAGCAGTCTGAGAGGGTTCCCTGGGCATAACGTGCCCCAAGCTCTGGGCGCAAGCACTTGGGTAAATGTGAGCATTATTATTACTTCCTGGCAGTGGTGAAATATATACGTTCTTCATCCTACTACAGTTTATTTCTTTAAAAAAAAAAAAAAAAAAAAAAGCCTGAAATCCACCCTCGAGTCATTTATGACTGTGGCCCCACGGGTGAGGCTGGGCAGTGCGGGACCCGGTCCGCCCCAGAGCACAGGAGAACATGACACAAAGCGCTATTTAAGGCCACTGCTGGCCAGAGCCCCCGAGCCAGGGCACCACCGCCCGCGCCACCAGAGGGAATAAAGCCGGCTCTGTGCGGAGCCTCCCTGTCAGGGGCCTGCCCCTCCGAGGCCAGGCCGCCCTGTGGCCACGACGGCGGCCCCTGCATTCTTGCACGCGCACGTTCACACCCAGCCGGGCCGTGGGGCTCGCCGCCCCAACTGGGGCCCAGGGCCGGGATCGGATAGAGACATTGCTCTTATTTGCTTTGGCTGTTTTCTTCCCTAAAATTCTGAAGATGGATTTTGATAAATGTTCCTAGGGCTTGTTGACCTCACTGTTGAGCTCGAGCTGGTTCCCTTGTTACCTTGGACAGCCCCGTCTCCCGGGTTCCCAGGGTGCTCAGGTTCCAGAAAGGGGGCTTTCTGCCACTCACCCTTGCTGATACAGGCCTGGATCCCCACTCTGTTGTGGCTTCGGCTCTGTGCCCCGAACCTCTCCTGTGCCACTCCAGCCCAAGTTGGGCATCCAGGCGTCAAAGCCGCCCTCTGTCCCCGGCTCCACAGGGATGCTCCTGGGATGCCTGGGGTGGGTCCCAGCATTTAGCGCTGTCCTTGCAACTTTGCCCAGTGATCTCTGGTGCCGTAGAAGATCACATGCTTCACTGCAGGGGTGGAGAGCAACCCACGGACCCTAGCACTGCCAGCTAGGCATTTCAGAGTAGGTGTGCTAATTGGGGAGTGTAGGCACAGTGTCCAAGAAGCGCCTCCACAAGAGGGTTGAGTTGGAAGCAATTTCTTCAAGAATAAATAAGGTCGGCAGGCTCGTATTGTCTATGGGCGCAGAAGACCGGGTGGAGCCAGAGAAACAGATGAGACGTGGCCCTTCCTGTGGCAGGCCAGCACCCAGGGCAAGAGGGTGGGGGGTGGGCGCGCAGAGCCTGCCCAGTGGGGCTGGCGGGCAGGAGACGGCAAGCAGCCCCACACTCTGCCCACAGCTACTGTCCCGTCGTTAACCAGCAGAGTTCACCGGCGTGGGGGGCAGCCACATCCTGCCTCTGAAGGAGGCTCCTGTGGCCTGAAGGAGAAGGCAGACCCCTCCTGCTCACACTGCAAGAACCCAGCCTGAGCCAAGGCGGGCCACGTGGTTCAGGCCGCATGCGCTCGTCCCCTGGGCGCCATGGGCCTCGTTCTCCCCAGACACGTTCCTCTCCTGCTCACTGCCAGACGGGCAGGCTGGCTCAGCTGGGCCTGGGTTACCTCCCTTGGGAGCACGTCCAGAAGGTCCCACTGGCAGCCCCTGCCTCTTTAGGAGCCTTGCTCCTCTGGGGTGCACGGGGTGTGTGCCGAGATGAGTCTTGCGCCCGTGCTGTTTCCTCCCCTGGAATGCGTGCAACCAATGAGCGGTGCTGTCTTTTCCTTGCAGAATTCCTACCTGGTGTTGGCAGGCCTGGCCGACGGGCTTGTGGCAGTGTTTCCCGTGGTGCGGGGTGCCCCGGACGACAGCTGCTCCTACCTGTGCTCACACACAGCCAACAGGTCCAAGTTTAGCATCCCAGATGAAGACACACGGCAGAACCCCTACCCCGTGAAGGCCATGGAGGTGGTCAACAGCGGCTCCGAGGTCTGGTACAGCAATGGGCCCGGCCTGCTGGTCATCGACTGTGTGGCCCTGGAGATCAGCAGGAGGCTGGAGCCCTACTCGGCCCCTTCGGTGGTCACCTCGGTCGTGGGCAGCTCCGAGTGCAGGGGGGAGGAGGTCGTCTGGTGCCTGGATGACAGGGCCAACTCCTTGGTGATGTACCACGCAGCTACCTACCAGCTGTGCGCCCGGTACTTCTGCGGGGACCCCAGCCCGCTCAGAGACATGTTTCCTGTGTGCCCGTTGGGTCCAGAGCCCTGCGGCAGCCACACAGCCAGCCCCAAAGAGCCCAAGGGGGACTCCATCGCGGACGTGAGCATCATGTACAGCGAGGAGCTGGGCACGCAGATCCTGACCCACCAGGACTCGCTGACTGACTACTGCTCCACGTCCTCCTCCTCATCCTCCCCCCACCGGGCCCCCAGGTCGTCCTCAAGCCTGCCCTGCTCCCCAGCAAGCTCTGCCAGCGTGCCTTTCGCCGCCAACTACGAGGACTCCGACAGGCTGCACGAGCCCACCGCGGGCTCCGACAGGTCTGAGCACGACCTGACCCCCGTGGATGGGGAGGCTTTCAGCCAGCACCTGCAGGCCGTGAGGATCCTAGCCGTGAAAGACGTCATCTGGGTCCCCAGGTATGTTTCCCGGGAGTGGAGCACATTCCTGTGCTGCCTGAGGGAGCTTTCAGATGCTGTGGCATCAGGGGCCATCAGGGGCCACCCCCTCTGTGCTGGGGCCTGGAGGGATCTCTTTAGCAAACCTGAGAAGGGCTGCGCTGACGCTCACCTGCCGGCAGGGAAGCTGCCGGCAGCACAAGGCAGAGCCATGGTCAGCTGCGATTGGGTTTCCCGCTGGGAAAGGCCTTCTGGGGCCGGCTTCGGTGCCCTCCCGGTAACTCGATCCATTCACTGAGACTGCGCATTTGTGGCCCTGCTTCTCTGCACGCCGGCTCCGTTTCCCCTGGAGAGCACAGGCCTGGACAAAACGCTTCCCCTTCTCGGTTTTGGTTTCGCAGGCGCGGCGGCGATGTTATCGTCATCGGCCTGGAGAAGGACGCCGGAGGCCAGCGGGGCCGTGTCATCGCCGTCTTAAAAGCCCGCGAGCTGACTCCGCGTGGGTAAGACTGAGGGCACCTCCTTTAGGACCCGAGGTGTGATGTGGGGAATCTAGGCCCCTCCACCACATCCCCGCACAATGGCCTCTCGCCCTTCTGGCCTCCGCAAATAAATGCCACATCTACCGGTGTGGCCATAAGGCAGAGAAGGAACAAAATGGGGTCCTCCAGGCAGCACCTAGGGGCTCAGCAAATACCAGCTGAACCAGGCATCAGCCACTGGTCATGGCTGTCTGTTTCTGGCATACCCCGTGCACCTGTGGACCAGGTCTCCTGACTGGGGTGTGTCTCCAGGGCCGGAGTTCAGCTGAAATGGAAACAGGGAGCCAGGTGATTCACTGTCCTCCCCGCCAAGTGGGAGGGCCCTTCCTGGGTGCTCCACCTGCCCATATAGCACCTACTGGAGCCACAGACCTAGCACCCACCACCCTCCACCATGCCCAAGCCCAGGTTCATCCATGGCTCCATACCTGTTGGGGGGCGTCCGACCAGGAGGCAGGTCATACCCCACTGTGAGGGTCATTCTGGGGCAGGACAGCATGGCTGTGGGCATGGGAGGCTGGCACCAGCGGCTATCCTCAGAGTCCCCTGGCAGCCAGCAGTGTCCACACCTCACTTTGTCTACTGAGCCCCATGCTATAAATCTCGCTTATGGACAAACACCATTTGACCCATTTTCCCCAGAATGGGACGACAATGGGAGGGGAAACATCTATGGCAGGTCCCCTCCCTTGCCTGAACGCACTGAACGTTCTCAGAGAGTCATCAGATCCATTGACCCCTGCTGTGCCAGTGATTCCAGAAACAAGATCTGGGTGTTTTCACTGAGTCCCGGCTGAGTTTGTGGGCCAAAGTAGTTACCAGATCGCAAGCGGGGCTTCTGGGGGAGCAGGCGGGTCTGTAGAGCCCAGGCCTGCTAACCTCAGACAGCCCATGATTTGTGTTCCTGAATTTTTCCCTGGTGTCGTTTTTCCTATCCAGCCCCCAAAGACAGGTTTACTAGGAGGCAGGCGTGTTCACTGTAGGGAGAAAGCAGCCCAGGCAGCCAGCTGACAGCCTGAACCCTGCCCCCCAGCTTTCTGCAATGCATCTGAGACATTGATCCTGTCGGCAAATAGCTAGTGAGTGCCTGCAGTGTGCAAGGCCCCGAGGAGGCCAGAGGCCCTGTGCATGCCAGTTTGCGTGCTGGCCACAGGGCAAGGCAGTGAGGACTCAGACGTGTGCTGCACGGCCCGGCAGAGGCCCAGAAGGAAAACCGGTGCGCGCACAGATCAGCAAAACAATCCACAGCCTCAAAAAACTAGTGTATGTAGTTAGGACATGTTGGCACAGGTCTTCTACCCGATATACCGCCCCGTTTCCCTAAGCTGGGCACTTTGCACAGGAGAAGAGCCATGCCTGAGCAGACGGCAAGGGGAGGGAGTCAGTGCTTCAAATCCATCATGGGCCATTCACAAGCAGGAGTCAAAGTTGGTGTTTTCCAACACTTGGGAGTCTGGGTCCAGTTATAGAGGCTACCTGCTCTCGTTGCATCTGTGGCCTTCCTGAGTCCCTTACAGACAGTCCCCATCAATGTGCACTGCCATGCTAGGCTCTTCTTCAGATGGTAGGAAGTCTCTGCCCGCAGGCTGGACCACCCAGGGAAGCAGGGCATCAGAGAACATCGCAGCTGCTAGGCCGGGATGGACAGATGCACCCGCTTAGCCAGGCTCCCAAGAAGGTGCAGGCTGGGGGTCCTGGCCCCGACTAGGTGGGGACCCCTGCAGGTTTTCTGAGACCCCCCCTCTCTCTGTAGGGCGCTTGTGGATGCGGCCGTGGTGGCAAAGGACACGGTTGTGTGTGGCTTTGAGAACGAAAACATGGAATGGTGCCTGGCTGTCTGGAGGGGCTGGGGCACCAGGGAGTTTGATGTTTTCTACCACTCCTACGAAGAGCTGGGCCGGCTGGAGGCTTGCATGCGGAAGAGAAGGTAATTCCTATGGAATGACAGTTGTGCAGAGTGGCCGCCCCGGGCCCACACCCTGACCCCTCTGCCTGCAGCCCGCAGCCTCCCGAGGACCCAGAAGACGGACTGGGTTCTCCCGTGAACCACTTGCTGCTAGAAATGCTGAGAAGTTACCACCCTGACGGCGGTTTTGGGGTTCTCCGGTTCTCCAGGGCGGAGTTAGCTGCCTACCTCCATTCTCCCACTGCGGAGAGAAGATGGGTGGGAGAAACTCTCCCTGCCTCCTGCATCCACTTCCAAAGAGCAGGGGAGGGGGATCCTGCTCTGTGCTGGGTCACACAAAGTAGGGGTGTGGGCTGGGCCTTTACAGAGCAGGCCTGCCCGTTTTCCTCCCCACGGCTGGGAAAGAATTACACTAGAGGCTCTCAGTTAGGGGAGCAGTTCAGGGCAGGGTGGGAGGAGGGCGATGACCCTTGCCCCTTCCCCCTAGTGGCCTCCAGGCTCTCAGGACATTTCACAAGCCTCTGGGTCCCCGGGGCCTGGGGCCCCGCTTGGGCAAGCGGAGATCAGGTATCTCCCGCTCAGGAAAGTCTCTGTGTGAGAAACCCTTGGGGGAATGAATGAGTTCCTTCAAGTGACACAGCCAGAAAGCCCAGAGCTAGTCCAGCGCCCAGAGCACCGCCTCAGCCTTTACATTCTTCTTCTGCCGACAAAAGGCAGGGGAAACTCAATCAGCAGGACTTGAGAAAGGGCCGTGTGTTTATAGCTTTGTAAGATACACTTGGACGCAGCTGGAACGCAAACCCTGTTTGTTTGCACATAATAATCTTGCTTATCACTTTAACAAATTAAGTAATAGCTCAGTGGTTGGGCCTCAGTTGTGAAGTCACATTGTATGGGGCTTCTACCAAATGATGTATTTGCTAAACATTTACTACACACGTGTACAGCAGAGTAGAAAAAGTGAAATTGTTAATGGGGGCTGTACGGGTGTGACTGCAAGAATTTTTACAAATGATGCACACACACGCACGCACACGCACACGTACCGCGTGGTTACCCAGAGTAACCATTTGAGGCTGCTTCACCCGGGATGGCAGGATGACCGTGAAGTCATACTCCAGTTCAAGTTGTTAATCTTTTTCTAAAATTAAGTTATGAAAACCAAGCTTAAGATTTGCTGGGGTATGCAGGCAAATGTGGTTCCTTTTATCTGAAAATAAACAGACCCTCTTGAGAACGATGTCACAGCCTCTGTCTTAGAGTGCGTGTCATAGCAGCACGGGCCTGTCCCACCCAGGCCTGCTCCCTGCAGGGGTGGAAAAGAAAACCACCCCTTGCCCATGGCTGCCCCCGTGCAAGGAGTCCCACAGCAGATTCCGTGGGCAGAAACAGCCACGCTTAGTCTCCCCACTTCATTTTGCTGGCCTGGGCACTGAGTCCTACAGGGGCTGTTCAGCTACGCCTCCTGCCCACATCATCAGCATTGTCCCGCCCTGTCCCTGAACTGGGCCTTGGTGGTCACTGCTCTCCTCTCCTTTCCTTCTCATTCCAGCACGCCACAGCTGCCCAGTTGCCCCCCAAGTGCAAACAGGGTCCCGTCCTTCCCCTGCCCGAATCCTGTGCTCTATAACCTGCAGCCAGACTGCTAGAGGCCGACACTCAGGGCCCCCACGATTTAGTCCTAACCCGCCTTTCTAATCTGGCCTCCTCCCAGCCCGAGGCCCAGGCTGCTGTGAGGAGAGGCCAGGTGATCAGCCAACGGCCTCACAGAACCAGCTCAGGGCACCTCTTTACAAAAGTTAGACACTGTGCAGGAAATGCGTAATGAAGTTCACTACATAAAACGTAGAAACCTTAAATGGGAAAAACTACCACAAAGTCAAAAGACAGTCAACTGGGAAAATATATTGGTGGCAAATGAGAGACAAATAGCTGTTTTGTCTTATAAACAAAGAGTTCATACCTATCGATAAGAAAGAGAAAACACAAAAAGGAAAAAAGGTAGAAGATATAAATAGCACCCGACGTCACCCAACAGGAAATAGGAGGACAGCAACAAAATGTCATTTACTACCCTCATGCTGGCATCCCTGTGGAGACCTGAGGGCACCAGGTCAGAAGATCCACGCATGCAAAGGCCCTGTGGCCAGAATGAGCTGCTGTGCTGGAAGAAAGATGAAGAGCTGGTGGAGCATTTGGAAGGAGGGGGAGCTAAGGATGGGCCCACTAGGCCTGACTTTCTAGGCCATGGATCTCCATCAACACCACTGGCGGTTTTAAGCAGGGATGTTAGACGACCTAACTATCTTTAAAAATCACATTGTTGAGTGGAAAATGGCCTAAAGGGGGCATATTTACAGGGGGGCCACCCCTAAGGGGGCATTTTGGCCATATCCATCAAAATTTCAAGTGCACATACCCTTTGAAACCGGGTCCCGTCCTTCCCCTGCCCCAGCAGCCCTCCTTAAGCATTTGATCCTGAAATTTCCATGCAAGTGCCCAAAGATACAGAACAAGGGTGTCATTGCAGCATCGCCTATAATGGCCCCAAATGGGAGACTGCCTGAACCTCCCACAATGCCATACTCTGCAGCCGGTTAGAGAAGGAGGCGGTGCTAACCATGCTGGTCCAACATGTTCTCCAGGGTATAATAAATGCATTGTGTTTCTAAAAAGCAACTCACAGTGCAGTGTGTATAGAGTTACTATTTGAGCAGAAAATGTCTAGCTACACGGGCACGCATGGGGAAACTATCCCACAGGATGCCCAAGAGTCTGGTAGACCTTGGTTACCTCTGGGGAGGAGAATTGAGGGGGCACACAGTGGTAGGTCCTTAGCTTTCCCTTTATTCTTTCCTCACGGCACTGTTGGAATTGTATAGAAGTCTCTTCATGATGGTAAGCCAGGCTGTGAGGGACTTCTCTCCTGGACCCCAGGAAGGACACACCTCAGCCTTGCTGTCCGCAGGTAAAGGGAAGTCCCCCTCTGCCCGCTCTCCTCCATGAGGGCACTTGACCCCCACGGAGGATATCAGGTCCCAGGGGGCAGGGCCAATAATCTCACATCCGTCTGACCTCATGGCATGACTCAAGCAGAGCCCACCCCAGCCACCTTTGGGACGTAGGCAGAGAGTCCCAGGCAGAGGTGGATGTCCACAGTGGGAGGACAGGTGGGAGGGGCTGGGGACAGTTGACAGAAGCCAGTGCACTCTGACTCTGGTCCGCCCTTGCCCTGGTATTGTGAACATGGACAGCCCAGCTGCAGGGTCAAGACCCCTCCCGCAGCAGATAGCGCCCAGCTTCCTCCCACCCACCACCCTGCACTAGGGAAGGCAGCAGCCTTTTTTTGTTTTGTTTTGTTTTTATTTTTTTAACATTTATTTATTTTTGAGAGACAGAGCACAAGTTGGGGAGAGGCAGAGAGAGAGGGAGACACAGAATCTGTGCTGACAGCTCAGAGCCTGACACGGGGCTCAAACCCACAAACGCGAGATCATGACCTGAGCCGAAGACGGACGCTTAATCGACTGAGCCACCCAGGCGCCCCGAGAAGGCAGCAGCCTTGCTGACGATCACCGGCTAGTCACTGCCACTGATTACTTGGAGTCTCTGTAGTGACCCTACCTGGGAATGCACAAGACCCCACGCCCCTGCACAGCACCTCGAGCAATGGGAGTGGGTCCTGCTTTCCCTGCTGTTCCTCTTGCAGGAAGCATCTGCTGAACCCCAGAGCAAGCACGACACAGAACCCTCACCAAGGCTACAGAAAAACAGCAGCATGAAACCCCTCCAGATGCCAGCAGGCTGCTGTCCTGGAAGGAGCCACATCTCCTGGAGTGTCGGGGCCTGGGGCCTCAAACCCTCTGCCTCCCTAAGTGCCTAATGGTTTTTCCCATCCTGGGCAGAATGGGGCAGTCCTGAAGGAAATAGGGGAGGGGTGGGCCGTTCATTGAAATAGCCCTTGAAGGACCACTGGTAGAAACTGCTTGGTAACAGTCCCTTCTTTTGTTGGCACTTCAGTTCCCTGCCTCCCTTTCATGGGGGGGGGGCCGGCCGGGGACTGAGCTCAGCCAGGGATGGGGTGGAGATGGCTGAGTAGAGCTTCAGGGAAGCACCCCCAAAGGTTTGACTCAGTGGGAGCCCCTTCGGCCCTGCCTCTGCCTCCCTGGTCCTCAACAGAGCATGATGGCAGGGCCCTCTGGGGAGGCCGGGAAGGCCTTGGGACAGTGATGGGGAGGCAGCCCTCCATGCCAGCCCTGGAAGCTGACCTCTAGTCTCCTCATTACCTCACAGACCAGGAAAGCACTTCCTTGTTTAAATATTTCCCAGTTCTCCTCTACCAGCAGCCCAGTGCCATATTCCTGGATGTTCGGGTACCTTTCCCACTAGCACAATCAGATCCCTGAAGGTAAGCAAGTGAAGCTCTCAAGTTTCTGTTCCAGTTCAGGCAGACGCACCTGAGCAATGATGGATTGGAACGTTCTGTGGCCAGACCTGCCCTGAGAGCTTCCTTCCGCACCATGAGGGCTGGACACGGTCTAGTTCTTAACACAATTACAAAGAGGTCCAGGGTTACAGCCTGCTCACCCAAAAACCAGCTCTGATGTCCTGCAAGTTTAAACCTTCCACTCAGGGCAAGCTACCCCACCCCTGTGACCCTGGTTTCTTCTTTGTGAGATGCCAATGACAATTCTCACCCCATCAGGATCAGGAGAGAGAGGGTATGTGATAGCCCCCAGCCCAGGCCCAGCCCAGTCCAACCCCAGGGCCAGGACGCCCTCCCTGCCCCCCAGTCATGACCATCCTCTCCCCTGTCATTACAGCCTAGGAAGGCTCACAAACACTTGGAGGAACTATGGCTATAAGTAAGAAGGAGGCTCATGTGAAACAAGGAAGATGTGAACCTAAGGCAGTAGAATTTGGGTCAGTTTTAAAGTACTCAGTTGGGTAACAGATGTAGCGTTTTATGGTATTTAAAGCACTGAAGGTCATCTAATATTTCAGACTCTGATTTTTAGTTGAATGTTTATAGTGGGATTCAATAAAACTTTAAATCAATATTTAATTGGAGGAATACGTCAAAACTCAGGTGTTACACATTAGGAAATAAGGAGTATAACATTTAGAAATCGGTTGATTGTTTTGTATTTGATAGATCCACAGGCCTCATTAATCAGATATCAGACAGTGTACAGGCAGTAACAAATGAGCCTGTAGGATGCCCACAGCCCAATCCCCAGCTTTGCACCCACGAAATGCTCACAGATCTGAGTTAACTGCAAGCAGAGGGAGACAGAAAATACTTCAGGTTTGGGGGCTTAAAATTCTGGAATATTCCCATCTCTCTGACTTAGGTGCCAGAAAGATCCAGAAGAAGATGGCATCCTATTCCCACCTTTCCCCCAAAGTCACACCCACCCCTCTCCAGGACAAACTCCCCACCTCCCCTCTATCTACAGAGGATGCAGAAGAGGTCTGAGTGATGAAAAGAAACATCAGCGCAGGAGATCTGTGCATATCTGTGTGATTCTGCAAATGAACCTTCAAGGAGTGGAACTTAGCTGCATTTGGGGAGGCCAGGGATGGCCTGGCACCATCCCACTGACCGTGCAGTTCTGGGACCTCCCTTTCCCACCCTGAGGGCTGCAGAACAGAGACCCCCACCAGAAGCCACAGTCTGCATCATGGCCCACTGAAGGCAGTTTTATCCAAGTTAAGTTCTTATCAGCTTGAAACAGATTATTATAAGATGTTTTATGTAAGCCTCATGGTAACCACAAAGCAAAAATGTAGATACACAATAGAAAAAGGAATGAAAGTACACTACTATAGTAAATCATCAAATAACAACAGAAGTCAAGAAGACAAGAACAAAGAAACTACAAAATACGCAGAAAACAATTAAGGAAATGGCAAAAGTAAGTCCTTTTCAATAATTACTTTAATAAGTAGATTAATTTCTCCAACCAAAGGACAATGAATGGCTGAATGGATAAAAAACAAGACCCATTTATATGCTATCTACAAGAGACTTCCTTCAACTTTAAGGACACACATAGGCTGAAAGTGAAGGGATAGAAAATGGTATTCCATGCAACTGGAAACCCAATGAGAGTACAGATAGGTAAACTTATATCACACAAAATAGACTTTAAGTGAAAACTATAGCAAAAAAAAAGTCATTATGTAAGGGGTCAAATCATTAAGAGAATATAATAATTGTAAAAATATATGCATGCAATATCAGAGCACAAAATATATATAGTAAATATATATAGTAAATATTAACATTTTGAAAGGAGAAATGGATAACTATACAATAATAGTAGGGGATTTCATTATCCCATTTTCAACAATGGATAGATCACCCAGACAGAAGACATTAAGGAAACATTGAACTTGAACTACAGTTGAGACTAAATGGACCTAACAGATATATGCAGAACATTTCATCCAACAGCAACAGAATGCACATTCTTCTCAACATTCTCCAAGATAGATCATACGTTAGGTCACAAAACAAGTCATAACAAATTTAAAAAGATTGAAATCATATCAGCATCTCTTCTGACCACAATGGTAAGAAACTAACATTAATAAGAGGAAAAAAACTGGAGAAATCACAAATATGTGGAAATTAAGCAACACACACTTAAACAACCATTGGATCAAAAAAAATTGAAAGAGAAATCAAAGACTATCTTGAAACAAACAAAAATGGAAACACTACATACCAAAACTTATGGGAGGCAGCAAAAGCAAATCTAAGGGGGAAGTTTACAAAGATAATGCCTGCAGTAAGAAGGAAAGAAAAGATTTTAAGTAAACAATGTAACTTTATACCTCAAGGAACTAGAGAGAGAATAAACTAAAAAATAAAGTTAGCATAAGGAAAGAAATAACAAAGATCAGAACAGAAATAAATGAAACAGAGACTAGAAAAACAGTAGAAAACATCAGTGAAAGTGAGCTCGCTTTTTGAAAAAACAAACAAAATTTGCAAGTGATTAGCTAGACTAAGAAACAAAATACTCAAACACATAAACTTAGAAACAAAGGGGATACAGAGTACAACTGATACCACAGAAATACAAAGGGCCATGAGAGCCTACTATGAACAATTGTACCCCCAACAAATAGAATAACCTAGAAGAAATGGATAAATTCCTAGAAACATACAATCTACCAAGATTGAATCATGAAGAAATAGAAAATCTAAACAGATAAATAAGGGTAGAGATTCAATCAGTAATCAAAAATATCCCAACAAAGAAAAGACCATGACAAGATGGCCTCACTAGTGAATTCTACCAAACATGTAAAGAAGAATTAATATCAATCCTTATCAAGTTCTTCCAAAACATTCAGAAGAGAGCACTTCCAAACTCATTTTATGAAGCCAGCATGACCCTATACCAAAGTCAGACAAGGACACTACAAGAAAACAAAATTACAGATCACTATCTCTGATAAACATAGATGCAAAAATCCCCAACAAAATACAACAACCAAATTTAAAAACACATTAAAGTGACCATACACCACACTGAATGGGATTTATCCCTGGGATGTAAGGATGTATCAACATACGCAATGGACATATTGCATATTGCATATGTCCAATGGACATATGAAGGACAAATTCACATGATCATCTCAATAGATGCATTTGACAAAATTGAACATTGTTTCATGATAAAAAAATATATTCTCAACAAATTAGATATGTAAAGAATGTACCACAACATAATAAAGATCATATATGACAAGCCCACAGCTAACATCAAATTCAGTAAAATTTTAGGATACAAAATCAGCATGCAAATATCAGTTGTGTTCCTATACACTAAAAATGAACTCTCCAAAAAAAGGAATTAAGAAAACAATATTATTTACAATAGCATTTAAAAAAATAAAATACCTAGGAGTAAATTTAAGCAAAGAGGGGAAATATCTTCTGTACAGTGAAAACTATAAACATAGGTGAAAGAAATTGAAGATATGAATAAATGGAAAGATACACTGTGTTCATAGATAGAAAAATTAATATTGTAAATACTATATGAAGTGATCTATGTAATCAATGTAATCCTTATCAAAATTCAAATGGAATTTTTCAAAGAAATAGAAAAAACAATCCTAAATTTGTATGGAACCACAAAAAAATCCCAAATAGCCAAAGCAATCTTGAGCAAGAAGAACAAAGCTGGAGACATCTTCCTGATATCAGACCTCCTGATATCAAACTATATTACAAAACTATAATAATTGAAACAGTATGGTACTGGCATGAAAACAGACAGATGGACCAATGGGATACAATCAAAAGCTCAGAAATAAACCCATCCATATATGGCCAACTGGTCTTCAAAAAAGGCACCAAGTATAAAACAGAATGGGGAAAGCATCATCTCTCTTCAATAATTGATGTTGGGAAAATTGAATATCCACACACAAAGAATGAAATCAGACCCTTGTCTTACACCCTACACAAAAATCAAGTCAAAATGGATTTAGACTTCAATGTTAGACCTGAAACAATAAAACTTCTAGAAGAAAACATAAGGAAAAATCTCCTTGACATTGGTCTTGGCAATGATTTCTTGGATTTGACATCAAAGGCACAGGCAACAAAAGCAAACACAAACAAGTGAGACTACATCAAAGTAAAAATTTCTTCACAGGAAAAGAAGCAATAACAAAGTGAAAAGGCAGTCTACGGAATGGAAGAAAATATTTGCAGTCCATATATCCAACAACACGTTAATATCCAAAATATATCTAAGGAAATTGTAAAGCTCAATAGCAAAATAATAACAACAACAATAATAATAATTAATAATAATAATAATGATAATAACAAAAACAAACCAAACGACTTGATTGAAAAATGGGCAAAAAACCTGAACAGACATTTTTGTAAAGAAGACATACAAATGACCAACAGGTATATGAAAAGATGCTAAATGTTATTAATCATGAGGAAATACAAATGAAAATAATAATGAGATATCACCTCACATCTGTTAGACTGGTCATTATAAAAAAGTCAAAAAATAAAAAAATATTGGTGAGAATGTGAGAAGAGGGAACCTTGTATGCTTCTGGACATTTCAATTGTTACAGCTATAATGGAAAACAGTATGGAGATCTCCCCATGCGTGCTATTGCATGTTGATTGTGGCATTATTCACAGTAGCCTAGATGGAAATAACCTAAGTGTCTATCAACAGATGAATGGATAAAGAAAACGTGGTGTGTATGCATATATACAACGGAATGTTAGTCTTTAAGAAGAAGGAAATCCTGGCATTTGCAACACTGTGGATGAACCTGGAGGACATTAGGCAAGGGTGACATAAGCCAGAAGCTGAAAGACAAATACCGCATGGTACGCATGTGGAATCTGGAAAAGTCAAAGTCAGTAACAGAGTGGAATGGTAATTACCAGGAGTTGGGGCACACAGGAAAAGGGGAGATGTTGGTCACATGGTACAAACTTTCAGTAATAAGTTCTGGAGACCTAGTGTACAACATTGTCACTGTAGTTAATAGCAATACAGTAAAACCTTGGTTTGCAAGCATAATGCGTTCTGGAAACATGCTTGTAATCCAAAGCACTTGTATATCAAAGTGAATTTTCCCACAAGAAATAATGGAAACTCAGATGTGTCATTCTACAACCCAAAAATATTCATATAAAAATGATTGCAATACTGGATTAAAATACAAAATAATAAAGAAAATATAAAATATAAAGAAATAAACAAATTAACTTGCACTCACCTTTAAAAAACCTTCCAGGCTGGTGTGAGGGAGATAAGAGGAGGGTTATTATATAGAACGATTTTTACCATCAATAACAGAATTATCACTGCTATCTATTGGCTCAATGGAATGTTTTTCTGTTCATGCAACTTTAACAAGGAACGTATCCAATGACCTAGAATGAAGCAAAGCATTCCTAAGCTTACTCTTGTCTGGAAAAGCAAAGGACTGTCCATAGGGGCTTTGAAGTGACAAAAAATACACTAGTGCCAATTGTGGGCACCTTCCAACGTTTTGAAGGATCACTGATTTCTGCCAATCACCGCAGCCTGAGATCAAGCATCCGGACATGGGAAATGATTACCCAAAATCCAGCAGAGAGAGAGAGCGAGAATAGAACCATTGGCTCAGTTGTGATCATGTGACATTTGGCATCACATACTACTCGTATTGCAAGACATCGCTTGCTTATGAAGTTAAAATTGATTAGAAATGTTTCCTCATCTTGCAGAACACTCACAGAACAAGTTACTTGCAATCCAAGGTTTTACTCTATATTCTATGCTTGCAGTTTGCTACAAGAGTAAATCTTAAGTGCTTTCACCACACAAAAAAAGTGGTAACTCTGAGGTGATGGGCATGTCCATTAGCTTGATTATGGTATTTGTTTCACAATGTACACGTGTGTCAAAACGTCACGTTGTACACCTTAAATATACACAATTTTTATTTGCCAATAATACTTCAGTAAAGTTGGAAAGAAAGTAACACAGGTGTGGAGGGCAGGGCACGTTTTGAACCTGCAGGAGGCGGCTCTCCGTGGGCCCTGGACACCTGCGTCCTGCCCTCTCCTCCCCTCCAGGTACACACCAGTACCGCAGGAAGCTTCTAAACAGCTCTGGCTGGTGGCCTGGCCTCCACTGCACAGGGACTGGGAGCCACCTTCTTCACTTCCTCCTCAGGTGGCCTCCCAGACATACTGTGAGCTGCGCAGGGCAAGTGACATCTTTACCACCAGCCAGGAAAGGATGCCTGTCTTCAAGTCCGGCCAAGGCCAGCCTGTGTCAACCCTGCTCTCGGAGCAGTGGTGGGGATGAGGGAGTGGGGAGGGGGGACGGGTGGGGTAGAAGCTGGGGCAGAGGACATACTCCACACACGGGAACTAGAAGCCCCCTCCACCTCTCAAATAGCTGGACCAGGTCACTGAGGCCTCCAACCAAGTGCAGCTTGACAAGGGAAACTGAATCACATTTTACCTGGATTTTATTTATCAAAATGGTCTAAACTGGATCTAAAGTACACTAGGTGGCCGTGGCCTTCAGTGGGAAAGAGAACTGGCTGGAGCTCAGCCGGACTCGTCAGTGAGGGAGACATCCTTCACAGAAGCCTGCTGGGTGGGGACCCAGGGCCACTGGTGATCTCTGGACCCCTTCCAGCCCCTGGGCCTCCCATCCCCCAAACTCCTGTCCTTGAAGCCACCCACTCGCGGTTTCCCTTTCATTCGCTGCTGTGTCCAGCGGTGGGCATTGAGCGAGCAGGGTCACAATGAACGGTGCAATGTGGTAAAGCATCGGCTGGGGTGGGAGTCCGGAAACTAGGCCTCGTCTCCACCTACCACCTCCTGGCAGCCCCACAGCAGCCCCCTCTCTCCTGGGACCTCCTCTACTCTGTCCCACCCACCTCCTAGGTGACAAAGTAACAAAGAACCCATGGTGAGTGTGCAGTAAACCACTCAGCCCCCGCGTGAGGAGGCCGGGTGTGTCCTCAGAACAGAAAAGCCCAAGACCCTGAGCAGAGGGAAGGGGTGGCTGGAGGTCTCTGCCTGGTCCTGTCATCGGCCTCTCTAAACCCCCAAAGGCCAAATGCCCCAGAGCTTTCACCCCAAACTTTCCTCAAGGACTAAGGGAGTGCCCATTCCCCAGTGTGGTGACCAGGGAGGGGTTTGGAGACATGGAGAGACCCAGGTTCAAATCCTGCTTCTGCCGATTGCCCTGAAAGGCCCAGGAGGGTTTCTCAGCTTTGTGACTCCCGTTTCTTCAGTCACAGAATACAAGGGTGACTTCATGACAGCTCCAGGCACACAATAGTCAGTGAAAGTGAAAGTGAAAGCCTCTGACCCAGCAGTGTGCCCAGCAGCGTGTGTGTGTGTGTGTGTGTGTGTGTGTGTGTGTGTCTGTATCTGTGTGTCTGGGACGGTGGCCAGGTTTTGAGGGCCCACACAGGCCTGGAACAATTGGTTGTGAGGATATGTTCACAGGTCGACCTTTGACTGTGGAGAGGACGACATGAGAGTCAAACCCCTGAGGGCACAACACCTCTGGAGGGCCAGGGGTCCCCACCCTGATTCCCAGTGCCTGTGTCAGATGCCTGCAGGAGGCCTCTGACCCTTTCCTGTTGACACTTCTTGGGTGACATCCACAGACCAGAGCTGAAGACACACGTCACCCCTACACATGCGCGTGTGCATGCACACACACACACGTGGGAGCACGCTGTCACAATCGGGGCTCTGGGCTGTGTCAGCCCCTGGTGGGAGAGCCATCTCCTGCTGTCCACGTCTGCTCAAACCAGGGAGGAGAGCTGACCTAGATGCAACTTAAGAGTTGCAGGTTAACTCATTCCAGAGTTGCAGGCTAAGAGCCAAAAAACACAAGACCCAAAGCCACATGGGTATGCTCCTCTTCTGCCCCCACACACGGCTACCCCTGTCACAGAGACCAGGGCTGTGCACAAAACCATGCCTGAACATTACCGCCATTGTCCCCTTCCGGTCCCCAGCAGGGATAGCATGGAAGTAAGGGACCAGGCCCAGAGGACCTACGAGTTAAAGGGAAACAGGTGGGCAGGTGGACCCTGGTCCAGGGCAATGTAGAGGTTGGGGTGCAGAGGCGTCCTCCACACCCCAGCATGTGTGACACTTCTGGATGTGGCCCCTCTCTGAAAGCCAGTCTGCCCCAGTTGTGAGTAGCCCCCAGATGGTACCAGTAACACCTGGGGTAAGGCCAGGGGCTGGGTCCCACCCTCTTCCGCAGAGAAAGAACTGGGCAGACCATGGTGGCCAGCTGCTGGGTGCTCAGCCAGAGGATATGATGTTTTCCAAAACATGAGAGCTCTTCTCCCTCCTTGGAGCCCAGGGGAGGAAGGGAGTTGATGCAGCCTCTGCACCCCCCATTCCTCACAGCTACAACCTCCCCCTGCCAAGTTCACCAGACTCACTGCCAGCAGTTCCGTCACCCGCGGCCAGGGGGCGCCCTGGTCCAGGAGGCCCAGACCCTGAGCTCCCCGCCTCGACAGCGCCTGCTGAGAAATGGATGCCTCTGGGCTCCTGGCCCTCTGAGGAGGGTTTGTGGGCTTGATGAGTTTACTTTACCAAGTATTCCCAAGTATGAGCCCATCTGAGGAAGAAGGAACCCTGCGGCTGTGTGTGGACGTCGGTAAATACAGACACTCAAGGAAGCTGCTGGGGCGGGCAGAGGCCCAAAGGAGCCCCGGCTGGAGGAGAGGCGTGGCCCATTTTCTCCACTTCTTGGAACTTTCTAATCGACATCTTGCATTCTCTGCGTATTAGAACGTTTTAAGAATGTGACTTGGCTTTCCTGCATATGCCACAGGCTTGCGAAGAGTCTCTTCTCTGCGTGTATGTGTGCTTATGTGTACGTGTGCACGTGCATATGGAGGGGGTGGGTGCGTATGAGATGTGTAGTGTGAGTCCCCACGTGTGGGAGTGTATGGTGTACATGTGTGCGGTATGTGTGTGTGCATGCACGCGCGGTGTGTATGGTGTGGTGGGTGTGTGTACGTGTGTGGCACGCGTGGTGTCTGTGCACGTGAATGTGTGGTGTGTGTACATGTGTGAGTATGGCGTGTACATGGGCGAGTGTGTGTGCATGTGTGGTGCTGTGTGTGGTATGCATGTGGTGCAGGTGTGTGTAGTGTGTGGCATGAGGTATGCAGGCATGTGCACACAGTGTGTGACATAATATGCGGTGGATACGCACATGTGTGCATGTATGTGCAGTGTGTGGGTCTGTGTGTGTGTGTGCCTGTTGCCAAATGACCAGATGCAGGCTGAGTGGGGCCCTGCGTCCGCTCTGGGATTGCTCAGGTCTGAGGGTCAGCAGCAGTGGGAGGTCGCTCAGGTCAGTGGGAGCAGGCAAAAGAGTGGAGGGAGGTCTGGAAAATCCAGAGAAATTATTTTCTCTGATAATAATTTTTTAATTTTTTAAATTTAATAAATTTTTAAAATTTTTCTCTGATAATAATAATTTTCCAGAGAAAATTATTCCTGTGAGAGTCTCTGGAAAAAGCAGCTTCTGGAACTACAAAGGTCCCTCAATTCTCCCAGCTAATTCACCCACTAATCCTTTCAGGGTCCTCCGCTCCTGAGCCACCAAAGGCAGCAAGAGGCACCACTGGAGTTCACTCTGTCTCAGCCCCACAGACACTGTCATCCACAAAAAACCAACCTTTACATAAAAGGAAAGGGCACCGCAAGGGTTCTGTCCCAAGACCCCTGAACCATAGCCACCGAGGGGCAGCCATCCACGGAGGAACCCCTGGACCACTGTGGGGGCTTGTGGGGCCCCAAGCCGCTTGGCTCCAGGGTGAGGCTCTGCCTGGCTCCCCTCATTCCAGACTTGCAGGTTAAGAGCCAAGAAACACAAGACCCAAAGCCACACGGACAGCCACAGATACAGAGGGAGGCGGGTGAGCCCAGGCAGTCAGAAGGCAGAGGTGCGGGACCTCCCCCACACTGTGTGGCCCAGCTCACTAATGGGCCTGTTGAGGACCTGCCCCACCACTGCTCAAGAGGGAAAGAAAACATGAGAGAGGCCTGGTCAAGGCCAGCTGTGCAGGCTGAGGAAACCCGATGAGTGGTGCATTCTGCCATGTTTTCCAAAGATGGCCACAACAGCATCCCCCACCCCGTGTGCTTTACTACAACTGGCCTTGATGTTCCTCCCATCAAAGGGGGAGGAGGGGTGTCTGGACCCCCTCCCTTGAATCTGGAGGGCTTGCGACTTGTTTATAACCAAAGGAATACCATGGAAATGATGCCGTGTGACTTTGAAAGCTCAGTCAGAAAAGGCAATGAATCTGGACACTCACCCCTGGAGTCCTGAGCCCCCAGGTAATAAATAAGTGTGACTATGATGAGGCTGCCATGCTGTGAGGAAGCTCAAGCCACATGGAGGTGCCCCATGGAGGTGCCCTTACCTATAGCCCCAGCTGCAGTCCCAGCCAGCAGCCAGCACCATGTGAAGGAAACATGAGGGAAGGAGCCTTCAGATGATTGCAGCCATTTGGTCACCCTTCTGCTGTTGCCAGAGGCCTCAGACACCACAGGGCAGAGGCAAGCCAGCCTCCTATGCCCTGTCCAAACTCTAGACCCACAGAACCATGAGCATTGGAAGATAGTTGTACACTACGAAATTTGGGTATGGCTGATTATTTCTGACAGAAACTGGACCGAGTGGGGTTCTGAAAAGCTGTGCCAATCGACCCTCCTGTCCTCTTCCCATTCTCAAATGCTGCAGGGACCTAAGAGGCCACAGGTCCCTTGGACAGCTGCCCCTCCTCGTTTCAAGCCACTAATGACCTGGGCTCTGGGCTGGGAGCTGTCTCCTAGGGGGCAGTTTAACCATAAGACCCTGTGGCCCCCGGCCCAGGGAACCAGAGTCAGTGGGTCCTGCTGGGCAAAGCTGGCCTGCCTGCTCCCAGGCCTGTGGAAGGCACTGGTGGCCGAGAACTGGCCGTTCACACCGTGAGCTTCAGGGCTCCATTTGCCAGGCTGTGCTCAGTGTTTCTGAGCCTGATGGATGGACGGAGGCTCAAGTCATGGGTTACCGCAGCAACGAAGTCCTCACGAGAGGCAAGCAAACCCCTACCACTATGGATGGTCAACAGAGAGGGAATGGGCCTTCGCCCCTTGTTGTTGGCCTGAGCTCCGCCCTCCTCTCCATCAGCCACTCTCACTGCTTGGGAGAAGACAGATGAGTGGGGATTTTCGGGAGCAGAAAAAGGGTGTCAGGTCCCTGTGGCTGCAGAGATGGGGCTGGGCAGAGGGCTGGGAAGCCTGGACGAGTGCTCCGGGGACCCAGGTTTGTCCACAGCAGTCAGGGCCCCGTGGTGGTCAACAGCCACCTTCATTAGCCATCAGGTATCTGCTCCCAGGCAAGTGGCCTTGGGAAACCAGCACCACAGAGGCCTTTATTCTCCCTGCTGTGATACCCACCAGGGGGCTCCGGGACAGGAGAGGGGCCCCAAGGTATGGGTTTGGCTTCCCAGAACATGCAGCCGGAAAACGACCTGACCTTCTCCCAGCCCAGTTGTTGTGCATGAGGGAAACAAAGACCCAGCGGAGCAGCTAACCCAAAATGTGTCGTCACCAGGGGCAACCTGGCCGAGGGGCTTGCTCGCTCCCTGGGAAAAAGTTGTGGTTCACCCCAGTTGGGTGTTTGTTTTGTTTTGATTTTTTAAAAGCCTGAACCAAATCAGCTTTTTAAAATTCTGCTCCAGGACACAGCACTGCTTGCAGACGGCCCGAAGGGGCAGATCCAGGCAGAGAGTGGACACATTCCAACGGAAACCCTTGCAGATTCCCAGACACCCGTGCGCAGCTCCCGCCCAGGACCAATGCTTCCTGCGGGTATCAGTCCCCTCTGCTCAGTCAGCAACGTTGATGCCTGAATTAAAGTAAAAGATTGAGTTCCTTGTCCATGATCTGATTCAGTTGCCGCAATTTCCCTTCTCGGAAAACTTAGACATCTCAAGGTGGAGGGGTCATTTGTCATGAGCTCATGTTGTCACATACATTCAACTAATTGTCACATCAGACCACAAAATGGCACTAATCCAGCTGCGTGGGACAGGACTCCAGACTTCTTGGTGAGTAAGAGAGATAATTATGGCAGAATTCCAGCCTCTCTGGTTTCAAAAGAAATCAAGTCAGCATAGCCCGGCTGGAGGTTCCTTCCACTCATTACATCCTGAGCGTTTTTGCTGAGACAAACCTCTTAACTCCTGGCCATGGCCCCAGGCTCCCCATACCCTCTCGCGGGGCTGCCCTGCCCTCCTCACCCTGCCTTCTCCATACACCACTGGGTTTGTCTTTCCACTGAGGTCCAGTCTGAAGGAGGATCTGGGGACAGCTCCTGGGGACCCACATGCAGGACTGAGTGAGACCAGGAGACCGGGCAACCAGGCAGAGGGGAGGGGAGCTGGTGCAACTCGAGCTTGCTGCATCCTGCCCTTGCCAAGGACGGACCGCAGGGATCCAAGAGACCGAATGAGGAGATCTTGGAACTCTAGCTGCTTGGGCACCTCTTTGTGCCCAGCTGATTGTCAAGTTTTTAAAAGATTCATAATATCAAATGTTGGTGAGGTTGTGAGGAAAGCTTACCCTTCGGATGCTGCTAGCAGAAAAGTAGGTAAGAGCAGCCACCGTGCAGAACAATTTGACAATAGCCACCAAACATTCAAATCCACGTGCCCTTGGACCCAACTGGTCCATTTCTGCGTATTTGTTTCCTAAAGAATATGTTAAGACACTGCATGTGTACTAAAAAAAATAATAATGATGAGTCAGGTAAAATAGGAGAAATAGAATATTTATTTATTTATTTATTTATTTAATGTTTATTTTTGAGAAACAGAGACAGAGAGACAACCAGCTAGGGATGGGCAGAGAGAGGGGGGAGACAGTCTGTGAAGCGGGCTCTGTGCTGACAGCTGAGAGCCCGATGTGAGGCTCAAACTCACAAGGCACAAGATCATGATCTGAGCCAAAGTTGGACACTTAACCAACCAGGCTACCCAGGCATCCCTAGAATTTTTTAATTGGATATGAGGGTTCTAAAAAGTTAAGAGGCACAAACCACACCATCAGGGTAGCTCTTGCAAAAGCACACAAACAGGGGCACGTGGGTGGTTCAGTCCTTTAAGCATCTGACTCTTGATCTTGGCTCAGGTCATGATCTCACAGTTCGTGAGTTTGAGCCCTACATAGGGCTCTGCACTGACAGTGCAGAGCCTGCTTGGGATTCTCTCTCTCTCCCTCTCTCTCTCTCTCTCTCTGCCCCTACCCCGCTCTTGCTCTCAAAATAAAGTTTTAAGAATAAATAAAGTACACAAACAGACTTAAAATAGCAAGTGTTGGCAAGAATGTGGAGGAAAGGGAACCCCATGCACTGTTGGGGGGAATGTAAAATTTCACAGCCGCTATGCAAACGCTATAGCGTTTCCTCAAAAAATTAAACATAGAATTACTGTGAGATCCAGAAATTCCACTTCTAGGCCCAAAGAGCCAAAAGCAGGAACTCAAACAGGTATTTGTGCAACCCTGTTTATTGCAGCATTATTCACAATAGTTAAAAGGTGGGACCAGCCCAAGTGTCCATCAACAGATGAATAGATACACAAAATATGATATACGCATGCAGTGGAGGGGCGCCTGGGTGGCTCAGTTGATTAAGCATCCAATTTCAGCTCAGGTCATGATCTTGCAGCTCAGGCTCAGAGCCTGGAGCCTGCTTCGAATTCTGTGTGTCTCCCTCTCTCTCTGCCCCTCCCCCACTTGCATTCTCTCTCTCTCTCTCTCTCAAAAAAAAAAAATAAAAAAACATTAAAAACATTTTTCAATAAACATACAGTGGAATATTATTCGGCCTTAAAGAAGAAAAATCCCGACACTTGCTGGAATATGGGTGAACCTATAGGACCTCATGCTGAGTGAAATACGCCAATCAGGAAAGGACAAATACTGTATGATTCCACCTCTATGCCACAGAATTGTACACTTTTTTAACTTAAATGGTTAAAAAGGTAAGTTTTGTGTTATGTGTATTTTACCATAGTAAAAAAAAAAAAAAAAAAAAAAAACCATAAGTTGTGAGGCAATCTCACGTCTGTAAATAAACCTTCTGGGAACCCAAGAGGAAGTCAAAACAGAGTAATGCAGTTTTTGCAATGCAGCATCTAGAGGGTCAAGGGGTTAAGGGGTGGCAGACCAAGGCCCAGCCTCCCCTCACTGCTGCCCGGGCTGGCCTCAGGTTGGGGCCAAGACAATCAGCATGGAGAAGTCTCCAGGCACTCCTTGGGAAGGCCCCGATCCCAGTCCTTTATCCCCACAGCCTGTGGGGGGCATAGGCTTTCCGCTGGCACCTCCTTTACACTTGGGTCTGGAGTTCATTATTTCCCTGCTAGACCATGATTCTACTGTGACAACCGTGATCTGCCAGATGTCTATCTGTTGGCAGCCTCATGGAATGCACAGGGCACAGTCTGAGGGGTCAGACTCCGTCCAAATCCTGCCCCTCCCTCTTATGTACTGACTAATCTTGACCAAGCCTGAGCTTTCTCAATTTCTTCACCCAGAAAACGGGAAACACCCCCTCACAGGACTCCTGTAAAGCTCGGATAAGAAAATGTAAATCATCGGGCCGAGAAGGTGTTCAGTAAAATGCTACATATTTTCTCTCGTTGATTCATGAGTTCTTGAAAACCTAACGTTATGTGTGAAAACTCCCTCCTGGGGAGCACCCGTCCGTCCATGCAACATCTAGTCAGGAACCTTCCGTGTGGCAGTCACAGGGCTGAGTGCCAGCCTCAGAAGGCACAATCTCTGCAGCTAAGAGGCTGGGGACCTTGCTTCAGAAGAAAAAGAGTAAGTCACCCATGGGGCTGGCCGGAGGCCCCTGTTGCAGTCACCACCTATGAAGCAACCGTGTTACTCATGAGGTGAGAGGGCCCCTGATATGGTGCCTGGCGTCTAGAAACCGCTCACCATCCATGAGCTTCCTGTGGCCTATTGTGCAAGAAAACCGAAGCTCACAGAGGTCGGGGGACTTGCCTGCGATCACACAGCGAGGGGCAGCCTCCAAGTCCAGGCCTCTCTCCAAATTCCACTGGAAGAGAATCCACATGAGAACGAAAATCCTACATTCAGAGCTGGAAGCAAAGGGTCTTTCTCTTGGGGCTCCGTGAAGTGTTTCAACAAGCCTAATTTGGCTGGGACTTCCTAAAAAGAAACCTGGGCTCTTTCTCCCCATCACGCCGGCCCCTGGCTGTGCCAAGACCCTTTCTAAGTGGATGGCATTGGGAACTGCAGACTGGCCACAGCTGGGCCTTGGCACGGCTTCCCCTGTGGAGCGGAGAGGACGGCCGAGCAGCTGGAAGCCTTCAGAGCCACTGCTGGGGGTCGGGACGCCACAGTCCCCTCAAACTAAATGGTCACACTTTTCAGGAGGACAGCCGGGGTCCACTCAACTTGCACAGGGGCTGACACAGGCTCTGGGTGTATTGGTGGCTGTCACAGCCTCTTGTCATGAGGGGAAGTGGTCTGGTACCTCGGTTCCTCTGTCGGCCGGGTCCCACCACCAACACTGGCTCTGGAGCTCCACTCCGTGCTGATGGCCACAGGCCTCAGGGCCAAGGGATATGGGACAGATGCAAACAACCTGGTCTTTGGGAGAACCGCCAGCATCAGCAGCTACCCCAGGATGAGGATATACAAGACGGCCACTCATTCATTCCCAGGCAGGGTACCTCGCAGGGGTGGGGGCAGAAAATGGGGACAGTGGGTCCATCTGAATATTATACAAGTTTCCTAGGAAACATCAAGAGCATCGATTTCACATTCCGGAGGAAACCATAAAGGCATCTAGACTCCTCACCCACACTGAGGGTCAGAAGCACCAAGGATATGAGAAGCACCAAGGGGGTGAGAAGCCAAGTTTTAGAAAGAGCCATTGCTATCCTGGGAGTCCCCTCTCTACCCTCCAGAGGGGAAGAAGAATTGAGGGTGTTCCCCCTTCCCCTCAAATCTCACAAGCAGGGCATAGAGAGGACCTCTTGTAACCTTCATATTGTCCCCTGCAGCATAGGGCACACAATGGACAGACACCCCCCTGGACGATAGGAGACATGCACTGGGCTGGCACACTGCTCTGATGGTAGAGTGAGGGCGAGGCAAGACCGTACCCCCAAAGTCTGTCCAAAGGTTAAGCACCATGGACCATATGTGATGGATAACTGCCGAGGGGCCCAGCAAGAGAGAGGCTGGGCATGCTGGGCCTTACGGAAATGCATTCACTGAGGCCAAAGGCACTCAGCAGAGCCTATCCCAGAGAGTGTAAGGGTAGGGTTCCCTGGAGACCTCAGACAGTGCTCAGGAAAGACAGCTCTTTTTAAAAAGCCAGCTAGTGGGGCACCTGGGTGGCTCAGTCGGTTAAGCGCCCAACTTCAGCTCAGGTCATGATCTCACAGTTTGTGAGTTCGAGCCCCGCATCAGACTCTGTGCTGACAGCTCGGAGCTTGGAGCCTGTTTCCCTCTCTCTCTCTGCCCCATCCCTGCTCATACTCTATCTCTGTCTCTCTCAAAAATAAACATTAAAAAAAAAGCCAGCTGGTCTAGGGGGAACACATGTGAAACGACAATGACAGTACCAGCCAAGTAATAGCTTCTTGATTGCCCTCCCCCACTCCTTCCCTCTGAGGGCATCAGAACCTGAGCAAGATAAGAAGGGGGAGGAAGAGAGGACATCACCCTTTCCCCAACTCCAGGCTTCCTGGGAACACCTCCAGAAACAGGTGAGTACCTCCCTGAAGCAGGAAGAGGCCAGACACCAAGGGCGACCAAGGGCCCTCTAGGCGGAGGGTGTCAGAAAGGGCAGAGGGCTTGGTTTGCATGGTGACTTTGGGGCTGGTCCAAGGAAGCAGGACTTTGCTCTATAGATTGGGTGTTGTTGGGAAGCAGGTGCAGGTCAGGGATTGTGTGTCCAGACAGTCTGCAGGGAGGGCAGTCCAGAGCAAGGTGAAGAAGCAGTGGTCACTGATTTTAATCGAGAGACGACATTTGCTGTTTTGCAGTTTGCACCCCAACCTTGCTTATGTCTGTGCTTAGACACGGTTATGAAGTGGCCTTGTTCTGTGACACTTCATCACGGCCTCGGGGTCATCTTGCCTGGTGGTGGTGCTCCATGGTGGCTATGGGACACCAGGCCTGGGCTGAGAGGGTCCCACCAAAACCAGGGCCCAGCTCTAGGGGCCAGGCCAGCTCCTGGACACCAGGGGCTGCTTTTCTCTTTCTCTGCAAAGTCAGCGGTTCTCAACAAGGCCTGCAAGGCCATGTGGTCTGGTCCTTCCAGCTCTCCAGAGTCAGAGCCCATCTCTGCTATAGCTACACTGGCCTTTCTTTTCTTTCTTTTTTTTTTTAAGTTTATTTATTTATTTTGAGAGAGAGAGAGAGAGAGAGACAGTGTGTGTGTGTGTGTGCGTGTGTGCGTGTGTGTGTGCGTGTGTGTGCGTGTGTGTGTGCACGCACAAATAAGGGAGGGGCAGAGACAGAGTGTGAGAGACAATTCTAAGCAGGATCTGCACCATCAGCACAGAGCCTGATATGGGTTACGAACTCACGAACCATGAGATCATGACCTGAACCTAAATCAAGGGTCAGATGCTTAACCGACTGAGCCACTCAGGCACCCCCTACACATGCCTTTCCTCCCCTAGCTACTACCTACCTCCCAGAACTCAATTGTCACTCCTCAGCATCCCCAGGACAAGATATCCTAGTCCCACCTCCCTCTCCTACCACTAGTGTAATTGTGTGTGTTTTCCTGGGGGCCCCTCACCACGTTGGTCCCTTCTTAGACTGTAAACTTCACGACAGCCAGGACTTTCTCCTCTTCTGCTTCACCGGAAGTGTTGCTGAGGTACCATGTCGGGAAGGGTATGTGAGCCGGACAGAGATGCTGCGATCAACTGGCAATGTCGGCCATCCTCTTCAAACCATAAAGGCTGGGACATTCTCCCCATTGGGACACAGAGGAGCTGGACTCCAGACTGATATTCCCCATCCCCACCGATTACATTTGAATATAGTTGAATTAGGAGCACCAACTCTTTTGCCCCACAGTCAAAAATCCACATATAACTTTTGAATCCCCCCAAATTAAATCACAAATAGCCTATTGCTGACTGGAAGTCTTACCAATAACATAAACAATAGATCAACACATATTATATGTATTATATACTGTATTCTTACAATAAAGTAAGCTGGAGGAAAAAAAACATTAAGAAAATAATATAAGGGGTGGGGCGCCTGGGTGGCTCAGTTGGTTGAGCATCTGACTTTTGATTTCAGCTCAGGTCATGATCTCATGGTTCATGAAATGGAGCCCCTCATCAAGCCTGCTTAGGATTTTCTCTCTCTCTCTCTCTTTCTCTCTCTTAAAAATAAATAAACTTAAAAAAAAGAAAGAAAATCATAAGGAAGAGAAAATACATTTACAGGACTGTCCTACACAAAATCCACACATAAGTGGACCCACCCACACAGTTCAAACCCACTTTGTTCAAGGGTCACATGTAGTTAGAAATCTGATAAATGAAATTGGAATCAAACAAAGGGGCAGTCTCCCGCAGAACCTCAGGATTCTGCAACCCACCTCGTGCAGGTTCCTCCCACTCTGTTCTGCAAACTTCCCCCTCTTACTAACCCTTCATCCTTCTGTCCCCCTTCACCCAGGCCAGGTGCTGAGTGATCGCAAACCGACATACAATCCCAATTTAATTACTCACCCTTCATTGGCAGATTTTAATGACTTAATTTTCAAGGGGCTATATTGATATCCTGGGGCTGCCACAATAATTACTGCAAATTTGGTGGCTTAAAACAACAGATCTTTCTCCTTTAACCGTTTTGGAGACGGAAGTCCCAAGTCAAGGGGTCACAGGGCCATGCTCACCTCCACAGGCTCTAGGGATGATCTGGTGACTCAGTCGCCCTAGTGGTCACACAAGCTTCTTCTTTATGTGCCAGTATCTCCTCCTCTGTCTCTCATAAGGACACTTGTCTGTGGATTAGGACCCATCCAGGTAATCCAGAATGATACCATTTTAAGGTCCTTAATTTAATTACACCTGCAACGACCCTTTTTCCAAATAAGGCAACATTCACAGGTTTCTACGGACTTGGACATGGACATGTGTTTTGGGGAGTCACCCTTCAACCCACTGCTGGGGCCAACCTTTCTCCCCTTTGTTACTTTGTGTCTAAGAAGCAATCCACATGCTTCCTGGCACTCAGCGGGTGCTTGCTCAAAGGTGGCTGATCTTATGCCCCCCGCCTGCCATGTTCTCAGGGTCACATCTCTTATTCATTCATCCCTTCCACATGGACCAAAATGTCTTTGGGAAGTTGATCATGCTCTGTTTGGCTGACTACACTTTCACAAATGGCTATTTTTTCAAAACCGGTCTCATTGTTTAATGTCAATTGCCAACTAGTTCATTTGCTCAATGCCAATATTAGCTAAGTGACACTGTCATCATCCATTTGCAGACACTCAGTCTAACATCTCAACAGTCAGAACTCCCCTTCCGTCGACCCACATCAGACTCATGCCAAAGCCATACTCTGGAGCCATGAGCTCATCACACTGCCTTTTCTGACTCTGTGCTTCTTTGGAAATGTTGTGTCCCTGCTGAGGCAGCATCACACGAGGAGACACCTTGGAGGCAAGACAATGGAAACCCTCCTTGGCCATCTCAAGGAATCTCTTCTGTCTCCTGATGCCCGCTGTAGCCAGACATCAGTGAAGAAAATATTCATGACATAATTAAAGAAAAAAAAAAAAAGCAGTACATAGATGTTCACAGCAGTATTATTCACAATAGCCAAGAAGTGGGAATAACTCAAGTGTCCACTGATGGATGAAAAGATAAACAAAATGTGGCCTTTCCATCCAATGGAGTATTACTCAGTCTTAAAAAGGAAAGAGATTCTGGAACCTGGGGGATGAACCCAACCTCTCTCTCTTCCTTCCCAGACCTGCCCACCTCCATCATTCTGGGAGGCTTGGAACACTGAAGAAGCCCCTTAGATCTAATCAGATAGGGGCAAGGAACAGACACAACTGGGGGCCTCAGGGGGCTGCTGGGATGGAAGCCCCATACCCGGGCCCCAAACTCAAGACCTCTGCTGGGTCTCATTCCCCTTCCTTTCCCAGCTTCCTTCACCCCTCCTGCCAGCCCACCCTACCGCCGCAGCTGTCCTTCCTCCTGCCCCCACAGGTATAGGATCTGTATACCCTGCACCCAAGCACTGACTTCCCCAGCTAGAAGCTGAAAGCATCTTCCTTACTTCTCTCAGAGCAGGAGAACTGCGAGGAGGCACAAGCTACCCCTGGAGGGATGGGGGTGTCCTGTCTCTGTGCGTTCCACGACGCGGGACCAATTCAGAAGAGGCATCGGGGGTGTTTATGTATCCAGCCAGCAAGCAGTTAGCAATTGCAGCAGGGACCAAAGGCAGTGTGGGAACAGTAGGACCTACCTTGGAAGGCACTGTTCGTGAGGCCTGCTCAAGCCCTCTTCCAGCTGGGCCAGTGGTGTGTGGGTGCAGGGGATAGGCCCACTCAAAGCCCCTGCCCCAGAGCCCAGAACCACCCCCCTACCATCACAAGCCTGCATGGGCCTCTTGACAGACCCATCCTCTGTAGGGAGGCCACACCATTGACGGTGCATGCTTAGGATGCACACGAGGAAGTTGGATAAAGCTCGAATGTCTGGTCACATGGCCCCTCACATACAGAGCCTGGGGTGGGGAGCAGCCCGGGGCTGGGTTCCAGACCTCTCTTCTCTATCACTTTCTCATGCAGTATTTATAAAGCACTAAAATCCCTTATTTGAAGCAGGCCTTTCATGTCATTACAAAAAAATAGATCTACCAAGGTAAGAGGGGAGAAAATATTTTACTAAAAATATAACTTAAGTTATAACTTAGTAAATATTTTTGCATATCGCATTTGTGTGTCCCCTCGTGCCCTTGCTTCAGGGCCTGAAGATTTTAGGGGCAGGCCCAGGGGAGCCCAGGTGCCCAGGGGAGGAATGTAGTGTCCCCCACCCTGCCCCCAGCCCACCTTGGGTGACTTCCTGGGACATGTTCCCTGCTAAGCAATGAATCCCGCCAGGGCAGCCGAGGGTGCGTGGCCTGGTGCAGAGTCTCAGAAGGAAGGGTGTAGATACAGAGGAAAGGGGTCTGCACCCCACCCCTACCCTGGAAGCCTAGCCTTCGCCAAGCCCATCCTGTGGTGTATTATGGCATCCATTGGCGGCCCTGTGCCCCCCAGGCTAATCTGAAGAAAGGGGAACTTCAGCCTGTCCAGACTGTGAGGGCTGGGGGTAAAGTTTCCAGTTCAAACTTTCAAATATCCCCATTCACAGATGCGTTCTTTGCAGTATTTCCAATCTTTGTTTATACAATGTCATTCTTCATGTGGCTTTGCTGACTGAATAACAAACCATACTTAAATTTTATTTATATATATTTTTGGTAAATAAGTAATACATTTGTAAAAATGATTTTGTACTATTTATAACAAATTTACAAACCTGAAAAAAAATTTTGTCCAATAAGGATGTCATTTGTTTGCTCTGAAAGGATGACCCTTCTTCATATATATGTGTATATATGAAGCCCTCACTTGAAATTGCCCATGCACAATCCATAAAGGAGTTTTCAGCACCGCCTGGTGGGAGGCAAGTTTAAGGAGCTGGCTCCCCCTCAGCCAGGTGCAGGGACCACATCCTATGGTCCAGGCTGGCCAAGTGCTGTAGTCCCAAGGACATGTACTTGGTGGCTGGTTGTCTTTGGTCCCGGCTGAGATCTCTGAACCATTGCCAGGGCTGGTGGGAATAGCTTGCGAATGCCCAGAACTGTGGGAGAGGCTCCAGGCTCAGCAGCAGCTGCTCTGAGGCTCCCAGCAGCTCCCATGGGTGCTGCAGAGGCTGGCCAGGCCTGGGTCCAACTCACCCCACAGGATGCTGAAGGCTATGACTCCTTCACAAGAACTGATCTATTCTAACATTTGGGTCTCATCCAGGTCATTCGCTGGTTCCTAACCACAGGGCGTGGACGCTTTTCTCCTTTACCTGCAAACTAGAATTCCCGGGGTTCTCCCAGGACACTCCATCTGCCTCTCGCTTCTCCACTTTTAGTAGCCCTTTGCACCTGCCTAGAGTGCAGTCTGTTCCCTTCCAGAAGCTACATACCTTCCATCCCAGCTCAATCCCTATCCCTCCCACCATGACCTCCCCAAACCCATCTCAGCCATCCTTGGGGTACCCCCTCCCTTTCTGTCACTCATGGCATTTATGCTTATCAGGAGGTCACCAGACACCCTAACTTTCCTGAGGTCATCCTTATAGCAAAAACTCCACCCAGGTGTCCCCACGTGCCATCCAAATGCCCTAGAAATCACATGGAATGAAACACACCCATAAGATTAGAACAAAAACATGCCAACAGCAGAAATAAGAGCATCTCAGTTACTTGGAGAAAAGTCCTTTCCCTGTGAAGCCACTGAAGCCAGGTCCCACCTGCAGTGACTGACTTCCCTGGTGGAGACGTGGGCACTGGGCTTTGGAAGAGCTCACAGCACCTCCAATGCAGGGGTTCAGGGCTCATCAAGAGTGGAGGGCCGGAGACTGAGCCTCTTCCCCAGCCAGCCCTGTACCTGCCGGGGAGAGTGATGGGGGGAAGGGGCATTATTTCAGGCCCTCAAGAGCCCCCCTGACCAAGACCACGGTCAAGGGAGCCCTGGTTACCGATTGCTGGTACGCAGCTCCCTGTCTGGGGGCCTGGGCTGCCCGCTCCGGACGGAGGTGTGTGCAGCCCCACCATGGTGCTGAGATCTAGGACAGGACATCTGGGACACCCTTCCGCACAGCTGCAGAGGCACAATTTAAAGATCAAAGTATTCGATATTCAGGTTGAGCTGTTTTAACTTCACTAAGGAATGTGCACATCAGCGCCTTACCAAACTCTCAGGGAACCCTCCTAGGGGCAGTTTAGGGTATGAGGGTGAGCAAGACATCCCAGATCCCTGGGGCCCAGTGCAGGCTGACCTGGTGCTTAGTCTGGGGTCTGCCAGCCCCTCTTTGTCCTGGACAAGACCCCAGGCTCTCAGAGGACCTGGCCCTTCCAAGGTCATCAGAGAGGGGGAGGGGGCCCCTGGGGCAAAAGCAGCAGACACTACCCTCCCACAGGGGGCTTGTCCTCTGGTGTTTTCCTGCTCAGCCCACTAGGCCAAGAGTTCCTCAGGACTGGCTTAGTCACCAGGGGTCTTGGTATTTCAGCCTCAAGCCAGACAGGACATCTGAACCCTGATGAATGGGTCCCCCTCTTCTCAATGATTCATTTGTCCACGCACTCAGATCATGCACCTTTCATGGGGCAGGCACTTTGCATGACCCAGGGACCCTGTGATGGGTGCGACAGCCAAGGTCCTGCCTGCTGCAGGGATCCATTCCAACAGGAGGCTGATATTAATGAGCACACAAATAAATGAGAAAGTCCGTACAGTTCACGATACGTGGTGAGAAGAGAATAGGGCCAGTGGGACCCAGAGGTTCCTGGAGTGAGGCATGCAGGGTCAGGCTGGGTGGTCATGAGGCCAGAGGAGGTCGAATAAACTCAGTGTGTTTACCAAAAACGTCGAGATTTCACTCAGAGCAATCACCCCAGATCCAAGGGGGAATACCCAAGGAGGCCAAGACTTAGGCAAGCCAGACTCAACATCTTTCAGGGTGTGCAGGTTAGGGACCTAAGCCCAGGGCCAGCCCTGCTTTCCTGGGCAGGTCGTGGCTGCCTGTGTGCAGAAGGCCCTGACATCCAGGCCACACCCCAGTCAGTAGATTAGAATCTCTGGGGCTGGAGTACAGACATAGCTCTTTTGTAAGCTCCCGTGGGGATAGTTAGGGACAGCTTTAGGGGAAGCAGCACAGGAGAGCAGCAAAGCCCCACAGGGGTGGAGTGGGTGAGACCTTTGGGGTCAAATAGGGCTGAGTTTCCATCCTAGTTCACTTAACACAAGTTACTTAAGCTCTCTGAGCCTCAGTTTCTTATCTGTAAAATGGGTCAATACCCACAGTCCAGGTGTGGTATGAATATTGAATGAAGAGACCCAGATAAAGGCTGGTGTAGAGCCTGCTCCCTACGAGGCAGTGTGTCCTGTGAGCACCCCAAGATTGGAGCAAACAGACCCCAGCAGAACCCAAGCCCCAATCCTAACCCCTCCTGGCTTTGTGAACCTTAGTTTCCCTGGCTGTAAAATGGGGAGAATCAGGATCCATCCTCTGGTAGAAGACGGCACCTCCCAGGGCGAGCCTGCCTGAGCATGTGGCCTCCCACGGTGAGTTGTGTGAACAGAGGGCCACGATTGCAGAGAATACACCTACAACTCCGCTGGTGGCCTTTCCATGGATGCGGAAGCCGTTACTGTAAAACAGTTGCTTTCCT
This sequence comes from Herpailurus yagouaroundi, assembly GCF_014898765.1. Lineage (NCBI taxonomy): Eukaryota > Metazoa > Chordata > Mammalia > Carnivora > Felidae > Herpailurus > Herpailurus yagouaroundi. Next base: position 19,448,465 of record NW_024412416.1, read on the forward strand.
GCATAAACGGTGTGAGTGGAGAGGCCACCCCCGGGATGTGGTTTTAGTGGAGTGCCTCCAGCCTGCACAGAATTTCACATGGGCCCCGATGTCTCAACTGCCAGATCCAGTGTTTATCAGTGAGCTCAACGGCTGCCAGCAGCGGTGACAGTGAGGCCACTAGGGAGGCAGTTTGGGAGCCACAGGAAGTGCCATTTCTGAAAAGCCCCCCGCCCCCCAGCCTGGGGAGGGGCCTCTGTATCAGCCTCCACATGGGTCTGGCTTCTGCTCGGAAATGCCCTGAGATGAGTGCTCTGGAAAGATCTGGAACCCTGGAGCCCGGTAAGGAGGACCTCAGAGGGACCCTCCGTCTCCTTCTAGTTTCAGTGAAGATCACTCAGGAGCCTCCTCTCCTCTGGGGAAGCTGGGGGGAGGTCTGGTTTCCCTGGAGCCCCTCCTACTCCTACCCTCAGTTCCCTGCTCGGTCCCAGCAAGGCCCTGGAGCACAGAAACATACCGGTGACCTCCCCAAGGAAGCACTGGTCCCCGCCAAAGGGGAGGGCAGGTGGGCCTCACTTTCACTCCATCAGCCCCCACCCCCAGATGGAAAAGAGCCCTAAGGCCAGGCCAGGCAGCCAGGACATACCACTTCCTCCACCAAACTTCCAAATATCTAGGCTATTGTTGCTGGAACAAAAGCTGGGGAGTTGTGAGACCCCAGTCTGGTAGCCAGGCCAGCAGGGGATGGCAGGGAGGGGAGGCTCACTGGGGGAGGAAGAAGAGGCCAGGCACCAGGGAGTGGGTCCTGGGGTGGGGGTGGGGGGTAGCCTAGGCCACAGCCGTTGCCTTGAAGAATCCCAGCCACGCGTGGGTCCTGGGCCAGGTTCATGGCCAAAGAAGCCAGGCATCCACCCCACGGGCCCCCGAGGGCCTGCTGTGTCCTGATGCCTGACAATGGAGGGCCCTGTGGGCTGACCTCCCCCTTGGGACCACCACCGTGAGAGGAGGCCTAGTTTCGCTGAGGTCATGGAAGTGCACCTACTCAGTTTCCTCAGGGGTACTGGGAACGAGCCCCCCACTGCAGGCTGGTTGGAGCTGGAGTGTCCCCTTTGGGTTGAAGCTGGATTCTCAGCCCGGGGCCCACAGGGCTGATCCCCTGCTGTCCATGAGGGGCATGCTTTGGGAAGGGGCCTACGCTAGACATGGTACCCACAGGCACACTCTCCACCCTGGGAAAGGCTGGCTCGACCACGCAGTAGGTGTCCACGTTGGGGTGGTCTTAAGCCTCTGCACCTCTGAGCCTGCAGTCCCCAGCCCTGCTCTCAGCTCCCATCAGGCAGCTGTGACTCCACTTCCCAGAGGGACAGATGAGGCCCAGAAAGGCTGGCCACCTTGCTCGAGGTTGCACAAGATCCCCGGGGCTCTGAGTCTCCTACACCCACAACCTCCTGGGGCCCAGCACCTCCTAGGCCTTCAAGGTCAGCCAGGTCGGCCCTTTACAAACTTTCTTTGAAAAACCTTCCTCCTTAAAGTCCGACCTGGACGTTCATTCAGTCAAAACTTCAGAGCGTAGACGTGGGTGTGGTTGCCCGAGCCCCGCCCGCCCTGTATGAGACACCCCCCCTCTGAAAAGCGCCCGAGAAACCAAGGAAACCCTCTGATTTACTTTCATTCCAGGGGATGAGGACCCCACACTATGGGTGGGGAAGCAAGACAGTGGCGGCAGGGTGTGTGCTGAGGCCGCAGGGAGAGAGGCAGATGTGGGCTGCCCCCCCACAGCCCGCCTTCGGCTCACACTGGAAATCCATTCACACTGGCTTCTGCGGCCTGCAAACCACACTCACCCTGGCTCCTGCCGGAACCCTGATGCGTCCCATATTTCTGGTCGGACAGCCAGGAAAACTCAGTCTCCTCCTTGTGATCGCCAATCCGTTTCCCGTTGGAGGAGCTGACTTTGAACAAAGACCCCTTTGTGACTGGCTTTGGGGCAGGGAGATGGGAGAACATCGCATAAGTAATATACAAAACGGCGACCCCGATCATTTTTTGTTCCTCCCTGGTGAACGTGAAATCAAAACCACTTCTTCGGAGACGAGCAAGTGGAGCCAAGCTTCTCCGGCCTGGACGTGTGGGCCTCCGGGCCAGAGGGACAGCCGCCGTGCCATCAAGGGCAGCAGGGCTGGCTGCGAGCACGCCAGCCTGCTGTGGCCCTACCCTGCCAGGCCAGGCATCGCAGGGCATGGCATTAGTACATTTTCCCGCAGCTGCAGGAAGTCCAGCTTGTGCAGGAGGAAACTTGTTTCTTTACCATTAGGAGGGGAATGAAAATGGCCATATCCCTCCCTTCCCAAACCCCTGCCTCCCCACCTCCCCCCCCCCATCCCCAACCGGGCATGTCCTCCAAGCTTGCCTTCAGTCTCTTCCAGCCGACGACACCGATACCGCGGGCAGAGACAGAGTCAGAGGGCTGACCCCAGGGCCCCTGCAGGAGCCGGCCCGGGGCTGCCGCTGTCCTCCTGCCCTCCCCGGCTCCGGGGACAGTGGCCTCCAGCTCCTTGCCTGTGGTTTCTTCACACACTCTGTACTCTGTCAGCTGCTTGGCCGGTGCCTCCATGGCCTCTTCTCTCTCTAGCCAAACCCCATCTTTTCCGTCAAGTTCAAGGCATATGTCACCTCCTCAGGGAAGTCCTCTCTGATTTGGTTCCCCTCCCCCACCCCCCTTCTCTAACACTCAGCATGGGGCAGCGTGGAGCTGTCTCAAATCTGCCCCCTCAGCCCAGCAAGGTCCTCACTGAGGATGTAATCTGAGTTTGTGCCCCTTCATTGTCAGAGGTGCACAGGGGCTGCTCAGGGGCAGTGAGGGCCCAACAGGACCTCCAGGACCAGTAGCAGTCAGTGGCCCAATTGGGCCACCCCCAGGGGCCCAGAGCAGGCAGCAGCCCCCGGAGGACCTGCTTAGGAGAGCTCTAGAACTTTCCTGGGACAAGGATAGGAATGTCATTCTGATTTCACCCATTCACATGTGCCTGCAGGTTGGAGGCCTTGAGATTTTCACTCTGGCTGTAAGATTTCCCCGCATCTCCTCTGCTCCAAGCCCAGGACTTCCCAGTCCACACTTCCCAGTCCACACTGGCCACTCAGGTCCCTGTTCCAGTCCCGCCCCAGCACTTCCCTGGCCAACCCCACATGTCTTTGGGGCTTTGCTCAGTGGCCAGGGCGCAGGCCCTAACCTCACCCCCACAGTGTTCTGTCCTGTGGAGCAGGTAGGTGAGCAAGCTCGTGTCATGAACATGGAGAGGACCAAGTGACACCACCGTGTGATGTGTACCAAACAGGCTCCACAGCTCAAGTGCCGGCACCGGGTGGAGACGCCACAGGCCCGGCGAGCTCTGAAGTGGTCACCCTGTCACAGCAAGTGGGGACTCACTTCTGCAACATGGCATCACCCACCTCATCAGGTGGATGCCGTTCTTTGGAATCTCTTCTTTTTTTTTTGTTTGTAACTTTTGAACGGTCTTGGGGGGATGGGTCCATAACAGCTACAAACAGAAGAGGGTCATGCCTGCTTTCACGTTTTCATGTACTTAAGGAACGATATAATGAAAATCATCTAGATCAGTACTAGGCATCCAAGATAATTTTTTCTTCTAAAAGGGGAGTGGGGAGGGTCCTGCATTATTTGGGTTTAAGAAACACTGTGATCAAGGGGCACCTGGGTGGCTCAGTTGGTTAAGTGTCCAACTCTTAGTTTCGGCTCAGGTCATGATCTCACGGTTTGTGAGTTCAAGCCCCAGTCTCTGTGCTGACGGTGCAGAGCCTGTTTGGGATTCTGTCTGCCTCTCTCTCTGTGCCTCCTCTGCTTGCGTGCTCTCTCTCTCTCTCTCTCAAATAAATAAACTTAAGAAAAACACTGTGATAAAATAATCAATCCCGTCTGAGGTGTCAATAATCAATAAGGGACTTTGTGAGGGAGTAGCCTGGAAGAGGGTCAAAAACCCAGAGACAACTTTGGGTTGGAACTCACATTCTTTTATGAGCTCTGACCTGGGAAAAGGAACCTGGAGTCTCTGAGGCAGTTTTCACATCTGAAAACCAGAGCACTAGTAAAGATCAGGTGGTCTCTATCCTCTGGCATCACTCTTCCCAAGGCAGACGTGCTGCACCCTGGAGAGACACCTTGAGCCAAGAAAAGCCCTTCCCCAGTGAGGATGCCAGGTCCCTGATGAGCAGGATAGGACAGGGTTTGGCGGGGGCCTCTGGAGCAGTGGCCCCCAAGACCCACGAGGGGCCAGCTTCCCTTCGGGCTATGAGGCAAGGACTCTGTCACCTGACGCTCTCAAATTCAAACCAAAGGGTGAACCCGGCCTCCCCTATGCCCTCCGGTGCTAGCACAAGAAAAGCTATCGCCCCTGACCTTAAAGCCGAAGGGCTCCAGCAGGTGTAACCCTGAGAGCTGGTGCTATCAGGTCACACAGATGAATTTCCAGAGCATTTAAGCCAACAGACTCTTGTGTGCCTCTCCGAGCAGGCAGGACCTCCTGACCTGAGCTGAGGTCAGAGAGGTCAAGCCGGTGCCCTTGCGAGACCCAAAGCCCCTGGTCCCGGTCAACAGCCTGCCAGCCTCTGAAGGGCCCGGCATGACGCAGGGGAGCTGGGCCCAGGCCAAGAGGTCTTCCTGGGCTGAGGTCTTCCCAGTGAGGGGCTGTGGTCATCACCAGCTTGGCTCCATGAGGGACCCTCAACTAGCCTTGATGACTGCCCTGGACATTTGAGGACTGGGCTCAGGGTCCACCCAGCAGGGACCAGTGTGATGTACTGACAAGGCAAAGATCTGATTTATTTTTACTTTTCAGGGTTGCCCCCATCAAAGTGAAGGCTCTATTTAACCAGTGGCCACTAAAAATAAATATTTAAACACCACATTTGTGTGGCTGGGCCAGGCCGCGTTGGGCCTCAGAGGCAAGCCGGCTCCCCCTCAGCCTGCTGGGACAATGACACCCTCGTGCCTCCAGCACTGGAGGGGCCAGGACTGGCCTAGAAAGAGGACAAACTCTGTGATGTCCACACGCATCCCCACGTCCCAACCTCTGGGGAAAACACTGACTGATCCGGAAAGAAGGTCAGAAGGAGACCAAGAAAGGAAACGCCTCTCCAGAGCATTCTCTCCACACGAGAGTGTGGGCGGCCCTGCAAGAATGCCCTCGCCTCCCCCGAATCCTTGGCCCGTGGGGGCCCCACTGAGACATCGGACACCAGCACCCTGGCCCCGGCCCAGGCCAGACACCACACACGGCAGGGGGTCCCGGGGCAGGGGTGGCCAGGCCCTCCAGCTGGGAGAAAGCCAGGCCAGAGAGAAGAAAGTCCCCACCCTGCCGGCAACCTTCTGCTGTTTTCCAACCCTGAGATGTCCGAATGCAGCTTTATTGTGAGGAGGCCAGGCCGTGAAGGCAGGAAGGCCTCTGGAACGAGCGAGACAGAAACAGAGACAGAGAAAAGAAAGACACACAAAGAAGATAGAAGACAGAGATAGAAAGAGACAAGAGACAGACGGAGAGGGAGAGAGACCTTCTAATGCTCAGACAGGGTAAGGGCAGCCGGAGAGCGGAGTAAGGCGCTCAGGTCCCTGCTGGACCCCCGGGCCCCCCCTGAGCTGCCGCCCTGCTGGACTGATGCCCCAGCCCGTGCCGGAACAGAGCTCCCCGCTGCCGAGGCCCGGCTCCCACTCGCTGACCCTGCCCTGGAGGGCATCCCGGGCCACCTCTCCCCAAATGAAGCTGGACCTGGAGTCACACAGGGGATGGACAGAAGCTACAGCTCACCCGGTACGAGAGCCTTGGGCTGCGCTATGAAGTAAGGTTTTCGGGAAGCCCGTGACTGTGTTGTGAATAGCGCACCGTGCTAGTTTGTTCAGCTGTATCTTGTGGATTAAAACACTGTCAGGTTTGTTCATATGCTGAGCACACCCCATGCTTGCCGGCTTGTTTTTTTCTGAATCTATTTCTTCTTCCTTCCTCTTCTTCCTTCCTTCCTTCCTTCCTTCCTTCCTTCCTTCTTCCCTTCCTTCCCCTCCCTTTCTTTCCCTCTTTTCTTTTTTCTTTTCTTTTCTTTTCTCTTTCTTTCTTTCTTTTTTTAATATATTGAAATGCTCCAAGAGCACAAGTGTGGCCAGGACTTGCCTCCAACCTGAGGTCACCTAGAAGGCTGGTGTGGCTCTGTAAGTGCCCTCACTGAGAGCATGACAGGCTTCCCATGGACCCCATCACAGGCCCCAGGACCTTCAGCAGTCCCAGGGAAAGTCTTATACCCCAAAATGCTAAGACCTTTGAATCCTCTTGCCCCTTAGAAGCCACTGGAATCAGAGACCCTGAAAGCCAGGGTAGCCTGGGCAGCCACCTGGCTGTGGCACATGAGAGGGCCCCTAGCTGGGGCTGAGAAACCAGGAAGAAAGAGGATCCAAAGCAGGTACTCAGCCTACCTGGGAGGACTGGCCCAGGTTCCCAACGCAGTGCCCACTTTGGGTAGCAGGCATTGGACACTAAGGGGAATGTGGCATGCCTGATGCTCGTCCCTGGCCCTGATCTAGCTGGATGTTATTACCAAGGGTATCTTCTTTTGTCTTCTCTCACCCTCTGGAAATATCTTGGGAGAATCTCAGTGATAAGAAGTAGCCCACCTTTCTCATCCCATAATATAACTTGCTTACATATTTTTTCCCATTTGATGTTCACAACAGCACCACTTCTCCCCTGTCACACTGATCTCTATGCTGTTCCTTGAACACACCACATGGTTTCTTGCCCCAGGACCCTTGCACATGCTCTTCCTCCTGGCTTAAATACTCTTCCTCATGCTGCATTCCCTTCACTCAGGTTTCTATCAAATGGCCCCTTCCCTGAAAAGGGGGACACCCCCTGAACAGCCTCGTGTAATCTATGTATAATCCAGAATTTCCTTGTTCTTAGAAGATACAAACTGGTGTGTTTAGAGATTGTTGTGAATTCAAAATGGCCACAGATACTTTGGAGATTCTTTGCAGCTTCTTCCATCAAAAGGCACAGTCTGTGTCCCTTCTAAGATGTGCCGACTTGTAAATTTGCTTTGAGCTGCAGAGTGTGGCACAGATGATGCCGTGTGACTCCAAGCAAAAACTCAAGACACTTGCAGCTTCCGTTCTCATTCCTTTGGAACTCCCTGGGAGGAGGCCTGAGCCAGCCTGCTGGAGAGGCACGTGCAGGAGAACCCAGGCAGCAAGCCGACAGCCCAACCAACTACCAGGGTTTTGAGTGGGGCCACTTGTTGACCTGTTTGGAAAGAATATCTCACCGAAACAACACAGAAGAGTCAAGGTCAAGTCAACTTATATTTTTCTTTTTAAAATTTTTTTAAATGTTTATTTATTTATTTTGAGAGAGAGAAAGTGCAAGCGGGGGAGGGACAGAGAGAGAGAGAGGGAGAGAGAGAGAGGGAGACACAGAATCCAAAGCAGGCTCCAGGCTCCAAGCTGTCAGCACAGAGTCCAACGCAGGGCTCGAACCCTTAAACCACGAGATCATGAGCTGAGCTGAAGTCAGAAGCCCAACCAACTGAGCCACCCAGCACTCCAAATCAATTTACATCTTTCAAAATAAGATGGAGGGGACAAACATAAATAAAACTTCAAATAGCTACATCTATGGTCTATAGATTTTCACTAAGGGTGCCAAGACAAGTTAATACGTGAAAGAAAAGCTTTTTCAAAAAATGATTTGGGGACAATTGGATATGCACCGGCAAAGAAGTGAAATTGGACCCCCCAACTCATACCATATAAAAAAATTAACTCAAAATATATTTTTAAAAAATGTCCAAGGGGCACCTGGGTGGCTCAGTCGGTTGAACTTCCGACTTCGGCCCAGGTCATGATCTCACGGTCCGTGGGTTCGAGCCCCACATCGGGCTCTGTGCTGACAGCTCAGAGCCTGGAGCCTTTTTCAGATTCTGTGTCTCCCTCTCTCTCTGACCCTCCCCTGTTCATGCTCTGTCTTTCTCTGTCTCAAAAATAAACATTAAAAAAAATTTTTTTTTAAATGTCCAAAATGAGAGCTAAAGCTGAAATACTCTTGGAAGCAAACACAGACATAAATCTTGATCTCGTATCAGGCAATAGTTTCTTAGATATGATACCATAAGCAAAAAAGGAAAAAAATAAATCAATTGGACATCATCAAAACTAAACACTTTTGTGTCTTAAAGCACACCATCAAAAAACTGAAAAGACAACCCAGAGAATGGGAGAAAATATTTATGAATCATACATCTGATAAGGGATTTATTTCTGGAATATGTAAAGAATTCTAAAAACTGAGAATAAGACAAATAATTTGGCTTTAAAATGGCAAAGGATTTGAATAGACAGTTCTCCAAAGAAGATTTACAATGAGTGTTTGTACAAAAACATGTACAAAAAGATATTTAACATGATTAGTTATTAGGGAAATGCAAATCAAAACCACAATGAGATTCTACTGCAAATACATTAGGATTACTCTAATTTTAAAAAGGCAGATAATAAGTATTTACAAGAATGTAGAGAAATTGGGACACTTAAACACTGCTAATGGGAATGCAAAATCACGAAGCCACCTTGGAAAACAGTGTGGTGGGTCCTTTAAAATGTAAACGTAGAGTTACTATATGAGCCAGCAGTTCCACTTTTGGGCATATACCCAAGAGAAATGAAAGCATATGTCTCCCCAAAATCTTGTACATGAATCATCACAGCAGCATTACTCATAATAGTCAAAAAGTACGAACAACTCAGATGTCCATCAACTAATGAATGGATAAAGAAACTATGGTATATCCATAAATTTAAAGGCCTGCATCGGATTCTGTGTCCCCCCCCCTTTGCCCCTCCCCAGCTCACACCCTGTCTGTCTGTCTCTTCCCCAAAATTAAATAAACTTTTTTTTTTTAATTAAAAAAAAATTGGGGCACCGGGTGGCTGAGTCGGTTGGGCATCTGACTTTGGCTCAGGTCGTGATCTCACAGTGAGTTCGAGCCCCACATTGGGCTCTGTGCTGATGGCTCAGAGCCTGGAGCCTGCTTCAGATTCTGTGTCTCCACTCTCTCTACCCCTCTCCCACTCATGCTCTGTCTCTCTCTCTTTTTCTCTCTTGAAAATAAACATTAAAAAAAAAAACTTTTTAAAAAAGATAGCAGTCTGACTTGGTGTCAGTGTCATTATTGTCCAGTTTTCTACAGATGGCCCCCTCTTTATTGCCTAAACCCAAGCCAAAGGCTCAATCACTCTGCCCTTGCTTCACCACCTACACTTTCTGTTCCCCAATGCCTTATAGTTCTTATTTTAGCCAACCCTATGGAGAAACTTAAGAGGTTAGCTATTATAGTCCCCGTTTTACAAATGAGGCCCAGAGAGTGAGTGGTTTGTGTAGGAGCTAGGAGGAGGGATCAGAGCCTGAAGCCAGGTCTGCCATTTTGGTTCAGGGCCTAGCTTCCCACCTGTGGGACCCCACCCAGACTGGCCTCTCTCATTGCTGCCACTGATTGGTCTACTCACCATATTTCTGCTGTCAGACTCACCCCAGGTGGGTCATGTTCCTAGGAAACTGTCCTCAGCTCAGTGTCGGTTATAAGCCTAGATAGAACCTGGGAATTCCTTCACACTAAGGTGCCCAGAGCTGATAACAGCCTCTTTTCTCAGGAGATATTTGCCTTTAACAAAGGGAATACTTCGTAAGTAGCCAAAAGAATGCCTCTACTAGGCTGCCAGAATCATCCGTATAACACATCCCTCCTCCTCCATATCACCTCAGGAGTATTTTGCTCCCCAGACGTGAGTTCTGCCTGAGGATAAAGAGAGAGACCCCAAAGACAACTCAGCTTCAAAGTGCACTTAGAGTAACAAATGCATGACACATTCTCATGTGTCTGGTTATGTGGGGCCAAGAAAATCTAGCTTCTTCCCCAACTGGAGCTAGCATCCAACAGCTTAGCCTCTGCCTGTGAATGCAGGCAGGCTGAGCAGGGCCCAGGAGAAGAGGCTGTGAGAGAAAAGAGAACGCTCTGGAAGGGGGGCCTTTCCTCCTCAGTGCACTCAGATCTTCCCTCCAGAGTTGCCAGATTTACCGAGCTCATCAAGTGCCGATGTCTTTATTATTGTCCTCTCAGACCTCATGACTCATTAACATGCTTCTGCACAGACAGATTAGGGAACAGATTAGAAAAATGTCTATCTGTTTTAAGGAGGAAAAAAATGATTTCAGATTCAACTTTATATCATCCAGGGTTTACTTACAGGAAATAGAAACCACTCAAACAATTTTAAGCAAAAGGGAGTTTAGACAGGAAATTATGGGCTTACAATTTTATTGAAAGGGCTGGAGGAGCAGGCGTGGGCCAGGACGATTGGAGAGATGCCCAGAACGATGCCTGGGGACCAGGCGGCCGGGTGCTGCTGCCTCAGCCCCAGCAGCCAGGTGGGGATGAGGAGGTCACCCCTGCTGCCTCTTGACCCCACAGATGGACTCAATGGACCCTGGATTCCACTGGAGCAGAAACAACCACCACAACCCTGCTTGCCAGCAGGAACAGCCAAAAGCAGCAGGGGGGGATGCTCTTGGCCTTGAACTACGTATAGTCCCATGCAACTAATTGGCAGAGCTGGGCATGTGCTGAAGTCGGCTCACCCAGCAAGGGTCGATGGCACACAGCAATCCAGCTTCACAGTCAGTGACATAATATGAATAGCTTGACTGAAACCTACCACGGTCGGAGTATACACGGCCAGAGTGTACTTTTTAATTTTTTTTTTTTTTTTTTTTTTGAGAGCTGGTTGAACACACCACTGGGCAGAGCCCAATTCACAACTAGAACTCTAGCTGCAAGGGAAGCAGGAAATGCAGCTGTTCACTTACCAATCTTTGAAGAAAGAAGAAGGTGGTAAGGATGCCCGCTGCCAAGTCACCACCCATCCCCCGCACTTCGGGACTGCATCTTGAAGGAAACGCACAAGTGTGCGGAATGACCTACGACTGATTATGTCATGGGGTTGTTAGTAATTGTGCTGAAGCTACATTTCTCAGCACAAATTGCTCCTGACCATATGTCGAAATGTATTAACCCCCCAGCAAGGGAACTGGCAAAGTGACAAAATAGTGTGTTGGTTCAAAACAGGGTTTGGAAATTGCTGATGTGTGTCCACAGCAGGGAAAGAAGGCTTGCATAAGCAGCTCATTAGGAAAAGAGGCAGCTATTAGGGTCAAGATTACGGCTTCAGTTGCCATGATCATTGACATGTTACTTCCGTATCAGCTGCAGCCAATGAAATTCCAGGCACAATAATCCTAGAGACAATTTTTAGAGAGGCCAACTGTTCTTCAGAAATAACAAGAAACAACAATAAAAAAAAGAAAAAACAAGAAAAGAAACAAATCCAAGACACCGTACATCTGTGGCTATTAATTAGACAAAGTTACCCAGTTTCGTGGCCCAGAGGAGCCAGATGGGGGCCTGTCAGCCCCTAGGAGCTGGCAAGTGCATCGAGAAGAGGTAAGACCAGAGGGCCAAACAACCAGGCCCTGCTTTGTCTCCTTAGCCAGCATGACCTTCTGGCTGCCTAATCATTGTTTTGGGTTTTTATTTAATAATAGGCAAATATGGGAGCACCTGAGTCGCTCAGGTGGTTAAGTGTCCGACTTTGGCTCAGGTCATGATCTCATGGTTTGTGAGCTCAAGCGTCACATGGGACTCTGGACTGATAGCACGGAGCCTGCTTCGGATCTTCTGTCTCCCTCACTCTCTCTGCCCCTTCCCTGCACATGCACATGCACACATGTACTCTCTCTCTCTCTCTCTCTCTCGGTCTCTCTCAAAAACAAATAAACATGTAAATAATAATAATAGCCAAATACAGAAATAAGCTATATGGACTGAACTGCATTCCCCCTAAATTCATATATTAAAGCCTTAGCCCCAAGTGTGACTGTATTTAGAGATGGGACCTTTAAAGAGGCAGAGTTACATGAGATCTTAGGGTGAGGTCCTCATCCAGTAGGATTAGTGTCCTTATTAGGAGAGGAAGGGACTCAGAGCTCACTCACTCTCTCTGCCATATGAGGACACCGTAAGGAGGTGGCTGCCTGCAAGCCAGGAAGAGAACACTCACCAGGAACCCACCATGACAGCACCTTGTTCTTGGACTCCCAGGTGCCAAAACTGTGAGGAAATAAATGAGTGAAGCCTCCCAGTCTGTGGTATTTTGTTACGGCAGCCCAAGCAGATGAATACCCAAGCAAATTTCAATGAACAGGGAACTGGTCAAATAAATTATAGTGCGTCTATCCAGGGCCACATTGAATACCATGCGAAAGACACCTCCCCAGAGTTGCACGAACAGCAATACTGACTCCTGCACTGAAATACTATGCAACCATGAAAATGGAAGAGGCAATTCTATAAGCATAAGGAAGACCCTCCATAATATGTTAAATGAAAAAATGGATTTTTTTCCAAATCATTATGTATATAGTATACTGTCACTCAAGTTGAAAGCAGTCAAAGGAATCTATAAATGTATTTACTTAGCTAAGTAGAACAGTCTCTAGAAAGATACCCAAGAAAATGAGTCCAAGCAAAAGGTTTGCCTCCAGGGGAGAGTAGGGGGAAGCAGGGATGGGAAAGGAGATTTTTACCATATGCCTTTTGATACATTTTGAATTTTGTACCAACGAACAACTATTGCCAGTTCAAAAATATTTGTTTTAATGGTTGCAGAAATATAATACATCGGCCATGGGAATGTGGTGTTTGGCCAGGGAAGAGCAGAGCTTGGGCTGGAAGAGTCAGCACCACCTTACATGCCTGCTTTTCTGCAGGAATCAATGCTGGACTTCGGGGCACACGGGGGCCTGGGCCTGTTCTGACCTTGAGAGAGTCATTCATCCCCGTGGCTTCAGTGTCTTCACGGGCGACCACCCAGCTCGGGGGCGGCCATAACCTATGCACGACCGCACAAACCTAGGTGTGAGGGGGGCTCTCATCCTAAGCGAGGCAGGGGTTCAGGCCCAGAATGGACCCCAAACCAGACACTTCTATAAAACCCCCACCCCAGGCATCCACAGGAAGGCCACTTCTGATCTCCGTGGGGAGGACAGGCAGGCCAGTGGTGCTAGCAGTCAGTAAGAGCGGTGGCAAGTGTGGGTGCTGGAGTCCCTGCTTGGCTTACGTCCTGGCCCGGCCGTCACTACCCTTGCCTGCGTCTCACCTTGGCCTGAGGGACAAGCCTGGTCCATTCTAAACAGTGCTGTGGGGACTGCAGGGGACACGGCCCATGGTGTGGATGATGGCATGGGGCTACACAGCTCATAAATGCTGGCCACTGCTATTTCCTCGGCTTCGGCTCTGGCCAGGAGAGGCCACCACAGTTGCTTCATGGCATCCCGGTGACTAAAACATCATACAAACTCAAAGGCTCGCTCGAAGGAACAGATGGCTTAGCAATTGGGAGCGGGCAGGTCTCGCCGAAGCACGCATGTAGATGTCCTCAGCTGGCCTTGCTGGGCCAGGTTAGGGGGGCCCGGCTCGGCTGCAGCGCCCACCAGGGCCCCTCTCCCCTTCCTTCCATCCTTCCCCACAAGGAGCCTCTCCTCCTCCCCTTGCTGTCTCTCCTCCACACCCAGGCAGAAGCTCCCCTTGGCCCTGACCTCCTGTAGCTGCCTGGAGAGTGAAGGGAAGTGAGTGCCAGGAGCAGGCAGAGAGGGGGCAGGTGCATTGTTCTCCCCTGGCCTGTTCCAGGAGGCTCGCCAGCTCCGACCCTTCCCCCCCATCGGACCATGGCATTTCACAAGAGCCGCTCATGGAGGATGGGTGTTGTGACTGCCCTTGTCCATCCAAGAAAGGCCAGAGAGGCTAGGCCAAGTCCCCTGGAAGGAGAATGGAACCCAGGCCCCCAAGCCCCTCTCACCTGAGCACCGCCCCCACCCCCACCCCCACCGCTGAGACAGGAGTGAAGTGACAGGTCACACCACCTTGCCTTGCCGGTCCTCACAGCAGCCCTGAGGTCAAGGATAAAGACACTAAAGCTAAGGGCCATGGGTCCAAGTGGCACAGGGTCTATGCACCCCCGCACCTGGGGCTGACTAGGGGGTGACTCTCCACAGTCCAGCAGCCCAAACCTGGTCACAATGTGCTAGAAAAAGACTCTGGTCAGCCCCACAAGACAGCAGCCACGCTGGCCCGGCCCGACGGACCCCAGCACCACAGGGGCCCTGCACGACTAGCAGCTCTTCCCTGGCTTATGCAGTATTCTCCACTTGCTCTTTTCAAAGTCCCTGTGCTCACTGACCTTTCTCCTCTGACCCTCCTCTACCACAGCCTCATGCTCCAGCTTGACAGGGCCCCGGTGTCCCAGGGTCTGGGTCTGGCAGGGGCCACAGCTGCCGGCACCTCTTGACATCTCCCCTGCCAAGACCTTCAGTCACATGTTTCTAATTCCCTGACACTGGGCCTGAGGTGGGAGGGGGCAGCACCTGGCAGGAAACTGCAGGCTGCCAGGCAGCCCCGGGGCTGAGGAAGGAGGAGTGGCAGGGCGGGGGCTGCCACACAGGCCTGGCCTACCCCCAGGGAGCTCCTGTCCCCTGCCCAGAGCCAGTGGGGGAGCAGCGAGTAGCCAGCAGGGCTGGGCTGAAACGGGCCTTTCCCAGGCTGGATGTTTCTAGAATCTAGCCTGGAAAAGTCCTGACAGAATCCCTCCCCAGAGATGGGCCTGCCCAGTGTTCCCGTAAAGGAAGCAGATGACAAAGCCATTTCCCCAGAGCCTGGGAGATAGAACCCCGATTCCTTTGTGAGTATGATTCTCTCCTTCCCAGCTCTGCCCTGTGGCCTCCTCCATCCCGGGTGTCTATACGGGAGATGGTCGCTCACCGGCATGGCCTGACAGCTGATCATACGGTGAGGTTTGGCCCTTCAGGTTGAACTAGTTTTTTTTTAATGCTTAATGTTTTAATGTTCAAGGAGCGGGGGGGGGGGGGCCGGAATGGGCAGAGGATCTGAAGCGGGCTGTGCTGACAGTAGAGAGCTGGATGCAGGGCTCGAACTCACAAACCATGAGATCATGTCCAATGCTTAACCGACTGAGCCCCCAGGCGCCTCCCAGGCGGAACTATTTTTAAATCAAATTTATTGACGTGCCCTTTATATATAGTAAAATTCAGCCTTTGTCGGTGTACAACTTGATGCTTCGGGACAAGCGCATGGTCATGTAACCACCACCACAATCTAGGGAGGCAACATCACCGCCTCAAAACGTTTCCTGTGCCTTTGTGGTCAGTATCCTTCCGCCTCTCCAAACCCGGCGACCGCTGATCTCTTTTCCATCCCTAGAGTTTTACCTTTGCCAGACTGTCATATAATTGGAACCATAAAACAAGCGGGCCTAGTTTTCTCACAGTGTTTTTGAGCTTCCTGCACATCAGTGCCTGCTTTGGAACTTCCTTCTCTTACTGCTGGGTAGTGTTCCCCTGTGTGGTGGCTACACTATGCTTTGTCTCTCCGTGCACCGCTTGAGGGACATTGGGCTGTTTAACCTCTTAGCTACGGTGAAATGTGCCGCTGGGAACCATCACGCACACGTTTTTCTTTTTGTTTTTTTTAACGTTTATTTATTTTTGAGACAGAGAGAGACAGAGCACGAATGGGGGAAGGACAGAGAGAGAGGGAGACACAGAATCGGAACCAGGCTCCAGGCTCTGAGCCATCAGCCCAGAGCCAGACGCGGGGCTCGAACTCACGGACCGCGAGATCGTGACCTGAGCTGAAGTCGGACGCTTAACCGACTGAGCCACCCAGGCACCCCGCGCACACGTTTTTGTGAGGACGTACGTTTTCAACGCGTGGGTGAACCTAGGGGTGGGATTACTGGTCATATGGTAGGTATATGTTTCCTTCTGTAGGAAGCAGCCATACTGTTTGCTAGAGTGTTTTTTCTGCTTTATGTTCCCAGCAGCGGCGTAAGGGGGTTCCAGTAGCTCCGCATTCCTCGCCAGCACTCAGTGTTCTCAGTGCCTCTCATTTCCGCTGTTTGAACGGGTGTACGGTGGCATCTTATCATGAATTTATTTTGCATTTCCCCTAACAACTGATGACAGTCCATCTTGTCATGTGCTGATTGGCCAGCTGTGCATCTTCTTTGATGAAGTATCTGTTCAGATCTTCTCCCCCAGCTCCCACACCCCACTTTTTTAAAAGGCTTAGAAAACTGTCAAAAGGGCTCCCTAGCATTTGGGGAAATTAGCAAACTCTCATCAGGAACACAGGTCGGGGAAGGGCCCGTTTATTCAGCATTGGGCTCTCAGCTCAGGGTCACGCTGTCTCTCCACCGCCAGACTCACTTCACAGGCTGCACCGAAGTGAGAGCCAGCCACAGGCCGGCCAAGGGGAGGCATTGCTTTGGGCTACAGCCAGGACATGGCCCTGCCCTGCCCTGCCCTGCTGTGCCCTGTCTTTCCTGTGGGCAACACCCCCGGGGACCCAGAGGGGTAGTAATGCCCAGTTCCCTGAAAAAGTAAAAAATAGTACCTACAAAGATGAATTACATACAGGGAAAGCATTTAGTCAGTGCCATGCAAATCACAAGTGCTAAGTGTCAGCGTTCATCCTTACCATAATCTAGTAATTCAGTATTTTGTTGAGCCTGAAATCCAGGCCCCCAAGTTAGAGACCAAGGCTAGGAGGAGGTCTTGCAGGCGCCATGGGCCCCCCAGACCTGCCCATCTCTGCAAAGCCAAGCTCAGCTCCCATGCATTGCCCACAGGGTACTATTGCCACTCCTGCAGCAGGAGTCCGAGGGCCTCTGTTGGTGTCATTCGGTGTCACCTGCCCTCTTCCAGCGGCCTCAAGCAGTCTTCCATCTCACACACACACACACACACACACACACACACACCTCATGCTTCTGTGCCTCTGAGAGGAACACCTCGTCCCAGATGCACCAGATGCATCTTCCAGGAAGAAGTCACTGTCATGCCTCTCAACTCCTAGATCTAACATCTCCTGAGTAGTGCCTGTGGGCAGTGAATGCAGGGCAGAGACCAAGCCCTGGGCACTTGGTCCACAGGGAGCAGCAGTCTTAGCTGGCACCAGGCAGTGTGGATGGCACTTGGGAGAGAGGACACAGAGAGGGCAGGGCTGAGCCGCTAAGCAGAGGATGGGAGCAGGGGGCTGGGCAGCCATGCAGGAGCTGAGCGGAGGGGCCGCCTGGGGCCTGGCGTGGGGTATGGAAAGAATGTGGGTTTGGGAGAAGCCGCTCCCAGCTGTGGGACCTTGAACAAGTCCCCAAGACTCTGAGCCTCACTTTTCTCCTCTGTGGAGTGGGCCTAACAAGCCAGCCTGCCTCTGAGAAGAGGTGGGGAGTCAAGGTATGATGTGCTGTGTAAGCTAAGAGGGAACATGACGCCACAAGTCGCCACATTTGCACTAGTGAAGGTGGAAGAGAAGGCGGTGTCACTGAGGTGGCTGCATGGCTTCCTGAGCAGGGATGTGATGGAGACTGATCTGGACAGAGACATTGAACATACAGGCACATACAGCGCCTTCTTATGATTCCCTGCTCCACACACATGCCAGATCACGGGGCCTCCCTTTTTAGTTTTCTGATTCCACGGATAACATACAGGACACCAAGCCAGGCACATGCATGTGCACACACACACACACACACACACACCAAACCCTTGATCCCTCCCCACCATCAGTAGCAGAGTGGGCTGGGTCCTGTTCTTCTATACTTAGTACACATGCTCAGCACCCCAAGTGAGGAGTGTGTGTGTGTAGGCATGTAATTGGCTCTTAGCATATGTGTTGATCCAACCTGCTTTTGTTACTTAACACCAGGACTTAGGGATGACCCTGCTCCTCCCGGCCACCAGGACATCCTCTGTGGGAAGCGCCAAATTTCACAGGGCCAGTTCACTGCAGGGTTATCTCAGACATCACTCAAGGCAAAGAAAGACCGAGAAACTCTGTCCAGAGTCGGCAGCGATGTTTTTCCAGGTTAGGAGGCCAAGAAGTCCGGAGCCTGCTCCAAGACCACCCTTCGGGAGAACAGAGTCAGACCCCCAGGGCCCTGCCCGCCACCCTCAAAGGAAACCTCTCTGCTCAGAGGAAGGCATCTCTGAGGAACCCAGTCCCCAACACCATGGATTGTCCCTGTACCTGGAGCCACACATGTGACCAGACTCACTGCCCTCCATTCCAGAGGACTAACAGAGGGGTCTGGGAAGCTGGGGCGGGGACCCTTGCCCAGGGCAGCCCTTTGTCAGCTCAGAGACGGCTAGATCTCTTTCACAAAGGGCTTTTTTTTTTTTTGCTTTTGTGATTGTCAAGTTATCCACAGGGTGACACTTCCATGTCCCGTGGATACCCCAATCCCCAGGAACATCTCACTAAATGGTTTTAGCCTCCACCGATGGTCTTGGCCTGAATCAGTTACACACTGAGGGCTGCAGATCCGTGACTTTCTGATTCTCTCCTTTCTACATTATCCGACATTCTTCTGTGAAGAAGAGCTTCCCTTACCCCCCGGGGCAACAAGTGCTTCTTCTAAAAATGTGTCATGCTCACCTCCAATGGTGGGAAATGGGCTTTTCTTTCTCCTTCCCTTCCTTCCTTCCTTCTTTCCTTCCTTCCTTCCTTCCTCCCTTCCCTTCCCTTCCCTCCTTCCTTCCTTTCCCTTCCTTCCTTCCTTCTCTCCTTCCTTCTCTCCTCCCTTCCTTCCTTTTTTCCTTCTTTTCTTTCTTTCTTTCTTTGTTTCTTTCTTTCTTTCTTTTCGTTCCTTGATAATCACAGTGGGCCCATGATTTGTATGTATGGTTCTTTCCACTCACTTATGGTCATTATGCTTTCCAGTGCTCCAATTGCCCCAGAAATCTTTGAGCAGTTGCTTACTTTCTGGCACAAGATGTCCCAGACCTGCCTCGTGCTGTTCCTGCCCCAGATCTAGGACCAGCTGGTCTCCCTAAGAGCCGTGGGTCCCCAGCATGGGAGCAGGATTTAGAACCTAGGATTTGGCTCTCAGTGTGCTCACTGCTACAGAGGTGGCCCACTTCCCTTTACAGAGGAAAGATCTGATGGCAGAGAGAGTCTGGGGGCCCCCAGTTCCCACAGGCAGCTGGGAAAGAGTGGGGACTAAGCTTCCAGCCCCTTGACTCTCCACAGATTCTCTGGGGTGGGGAGGCGTTGCTGAGTTGGTCAGTTCCAGGCATACAACCTGCAGCTCATGGTTCTCCAAGGGAGGCCTTGTGAGAGTCCTTTTCATATCCTTGGTCTTAACCCTGCAATCAGGGCCTTAAACCCAGATGATGAGTAATTTCAAGAGCACTGGAAAAGGCCAGTCACAGAAACAGAGCTGCCCACCCACTAGCTGACGCCTCAAATTCCACCATTCATTGCTAAATGTGGAGTAGATCCTTGTTCAAGTACAACCTCCCTAAGGAGTTCACTTTAAGGGTTCAAGTGTTCCTAAGAGCAGACGTCACCGATGGGACAGATGACCCTGAGATGCCTGGGCCCCAAGGTTGGCAAGAGGGGCCACCCTACATTAGGGAGGGGCCTGGGGACTTACACACACCTTGGGGACCGTCTAGATCTGGGGCACCACTGCATAGACCTGTGTCACAATCTGGCAGCCTCAACCCCCTGCCCACCCACTGCTCTAGGAAAAAAATGCATCACCCCTCATAACCTCCAAGACCCCCCTGGGGCTCCTGGGGCTAGATGTAGAACACCCAGCTTCTGCTGGGCACAGACGCCCTTTATGGCTACAATGCATTAAACTCATGATGGTCAGTGAAGAAATCTCATTTATTTCCTTTTCCACCACAACGCCTTAGTCTCCAGGGCCTAACAAAGTACCAACAAATGGAAATGTTATTCTTTGACAGAACTGAGAGGCAGGAAGTGAAAACATCAAGCCAAGAGAAGTGGTAGGCGGAGCGGGTGTGTGGGCGTTGTCCGTGTCTGTGTGTGTGTGTGTGTGTGTGGTGGGGAGGTGTTGGGGGGCCTGACTCGGGCTGCATCTGCTTTGAGGAGTAGGCCCCAGAAGACCTCAGAGGGGCTACAACCTTTGAGATGGGCTCACCCCACCCCTCCACTCTGCCCTTCCCAACTCTTCCCCAGGGGATCCAAATACCTTTTAGGCCAAAAGGTTCTTCGTCATTAACAGAAAGAGGGAAAGGGTTGTTTTCAATCCACAGGGAGCTATTTCTGTGGATACTACCTTGACATATTAATCAAAGGGCTTTGTTTTCTGTTGGGGGGTGTTCTGTACACTATGTTTACTCCATCAATTAGCCCTTTCAGAAGGAGGTTATTTCAGAATGGTGGTCCTCAGAGGGGGGACCACAGAACACACACGGGTAGACTTTTGATGTCCACTACTGGCTGCTGAGACTCGGGGAAGAGGAAAGACAGTAGGAGCCAAAGCTTCACGTTGCAAGAGCCCAGCTTGAGAGAGAAAGTTTTGATTTCGGGTTTTGGCCAGAGGACAGGCGTTAGACCATACAAAAGAAAGGATGCATGCAAAGCCACTTGGAAGAAATCTGTCCAGGAGGAGGGGGTGGCGGGCAGCAGGAGCAGCGGCCGCGCTGAGCCCCTCAGCCCAGGGCACGAGGGTGCACGGGCTGGAGGTGAATGGACGGAACCCCTGTGGAGTCAGGAGACGACAGAAGAGAGTCGGGCCTGGTAAGCCTCATCCCGCCAGGATTTCCCACCACAGCAGGTGAGCTAGTTGTGCTTACATATGGGGCCCAGGCCACCTCTGGCTTTCCCCTCCATCATCCCTGGGGGTGGGGGGGTTTGCTGATCCTCATAACAAGAGATGGACCTCAGCACAGTTGCGCTCAGCAAAGGCCACCCCGCAGACCTGTCTTCAGGATGTTCCACATTCGCTGCCTGACAGCACTTCTGCTCTCATCCTTTCCACCAGAACAAAGACACCCACCCAAGTGCCACGGAGGCTGAGAACACACGTGGTCTTAGCTCAGGAGGCCACGAACCAGCTCAGCCAGGAGTTCTGGAGGGGGTGAAGGGATGTGGCGGAGGTGACCTTCAGGCTCAGCCGGCCCTGATAGGCTCCAGCCTCTGCAAAACAGGGAAGGACACCTGAGTCCCCCAAGGCTGTGCCTGCTCATGTCTATGCTACAGTGACATCTCTCCCCCTGCTTCATTCTGGGTTCTAAGGCTCAGGAGTCAGGGGCGTCCCTGTCCTGGGACTCTTCCTTGAATGAGGCTGTCTTACAAATTAGAGCTGACCCAGCCCACCAGAGCTGTGCCTCCTCAAATGGTTCACTGCCACTACTCATCTGTGGCTGTTGAAATATAAATTTAAATTAAACTTAAATAGATTTTGGTGCCCAACACCACTAATCATCAGGAAAATGCAAACAAGACCACAATGAGACATCAGCTCTCAGGTATGAGGATGACAGGAGATAACCAGTGCTGACAAGGATGTGGAGAAAAATCCTTGTGCGCTCTTGGTGGGAATGTGAATTGGTGTAGCCACTGTGGAAAGCAGTGTGGAGGTTCCTTGAAAATTAAACACAACTACCATATGATTCCCGTGATTCCACTTCTGGGTATTTATCCAAAGGAAGGGAAAACACTAACTCGAAAATGTATCTGCGCCCCCATGTTTATTTGAGCATTACTTACAATAGCCAAGACATGGAAGCAATGTAAGTGTCCATCAAGAGATGAATGGATAAAGAAAATGTGGCACACGTGCACACACACACACACACACACACACACACAAGAATATTACTCAACCATAAAAAAGAAGGAAATCTTGCCATTTTTGACAACATGGATAGACCTTGAGAGCATTCTTCTAAGTGAAATGAGTCAGACAGAGAAAAACAAATGCCATATGATCTCACACGTGAAATCAAAACAAAACCAAACTCATAGATACAGAGAATAGATTAGTGGTTGCCAGGGTAGGGGATGGGGGTGGGTGAAAGGGGAGAAGGTGGTCAAAAGATACACGCTTCCAGTTATTAAAAAAAAAAAAAAAGTCCTGAG
Organism: Herpailurus yagouaroundi; assembly: GCF_014898765.1. NCBI lineage: Eukaryota > Metazoa > Chordata > Mammalia > Carnivora > Felidae > Herpailurus > Herpailurus yagouaroundi. The sequence goes on from NW_024412416.1 coordinate 19,470,524, forward strand.
GATGTAATGTACAGCATGGTGGCTATAATTAATAATTCTATATTGCATATTTGGAAGTTTCTATGACAGCCAATATTAAAACTTTTCATCATGAAAAAACAATGTAAGTATGTGCGGTGATGGATGTTAATTGCATGTATATTAATATAATGTTATATGTATTTATATCTCAATAAAAAATAAACAAGAAAATTAAATAAATTTAAAACATCAGCTCCTCTATCACACTAACATTTCAACATTTTAAGTGTTTAATAGCCACGTGGGCTAGTGGCTACCATATTGGACAGCACGGACATAGAGCAGTCCATTATTGAAGAAAGTTCTATTGGCAGTTCTGCCCCAGAGGGTGAGGGTCCAGAATCCTCAAGTTTCCACCTGGGGAACTACAGCTGTGGGCCCCATTCAGTACACCTGCTTCTTCTCTCACCACAATCCCCACTTCTGGTGACCAGAACCACACCCTGGCCCTGTCACACCCACCAATGGAATGGACAGTTGGCCTGATGCTGGGGCCCAAAGGGAGGAGAGACCAACAGGGACAGGAGGAAGACAGTTGAGAATTGGAGTACCTCTGTGATGGCTGGCTGGGCAAGTGGAAGCAAATCCCCTCCCTGATCTCAACTTCCTCATCTACCCACCCACCCACCCATCCATTCACTGAAACATACAGCCACCCACCCTTCCATCTATCCACCCATCCATCCACCCATGTAACCATCTACTAACCCATCCACCCACCCACTCATTCAACCACCCATCCATCCACCCACCCCTGCACCCATCCAACCACCTATCTACCCATACATCTACCCACCTAGCCATCCATCTCTCCATTCATCCATCCATTTATCCACTTGTTCCATACTCTTACCTTCCAAGTATTGTGGGTACAAAAACAAATGAACAACAGCAAGTGTCTGGGTGGTGTCATAAGAGCTCTGATAGTGTGGAATGAATGCCCCATGGAGACACAGCAAATGATAAAGACTGATGAGTGCTAAGGAGCCCGCCCAGGTCCCTCCTCCTCTGCAAGAGGGCGCTTCTCAAGCGAGGCTGTCAATCCACATGCTGGGACTGGACCAGACACCCTAAGGGTGTTGTGGGAGGGTGTGTGACCTCCCAGGACCTGGTGTGGTCAGGCCACTCAGCCAAGGTGGGACCCAGGTCAGCCCCCCACCTGCCCGCCTGTGGTCCCATTCCCAGGCTGCCAAGTCTCCGCCCCCACAAGGGGAACAAACCCAAGAACCCCCAAGGGGTGACCTCACCTGCAAGAGGAGCCTGGCCTAGGCTGCCTTTTCGGCTTCAGCTTCCCTTCAGGGGGGTTGGAAAAGGTGGACCTGACCACAGTCCCAGTTCTTCCACACTCGAGCTGGCAGGGGGACAGGGGGTGGGGGGAGGGGCTGCTCAGAGCTTCAGAGCCTCCTTCCGTAGAATGTAGAGACCTTTCAGAATCGCAAGAGGATTGCAGATGGTGTGAATAAAGGCCTATCTGGGGACTGGTATACAGCTGGCGCCTAGCAAATGCTACACATGGTTACCATGCGCAAAGGGCTCCCTTTCCACTCTCACATAATTCTAATGCTATAAACTGGAGATTTGAGGCACGCAGGATTGCTCCTGTAACTTCGCAAAGCCTGAACAAAACCACGCTGTACATGGTCTCCGGCCTGTACTCAACAGGAAAGGGCAACACATCATAAATCAAAACACCTTTGACCTGCCTGGGAGATCTGCTCCCCCACACACTTCACCTGAGTCTTTGGAGAATTTTCATCACACATGTCAACGTGCCAAACAACCAGGAGGTCCGAGGCCTCCGGGGAGCCGCCTTTTACAAGCGTGTGAACAGCCACGGAGCCTGGATTCCTGGTGGGCGGAAGACTGGGCCTGCGCACACCTGAGGGCGAGCTGGTTGGCTGCATTTCACTGCTGGTTATTAAAAGGTTCAAGATCAGATCCATTCGTTGTAAATGCATTTTGAGAGCTGAGTGGGCCACAGGGTTTGCCAAACCACTTCTCCCCCACAAGAACATATCTTACAAGCAACATTTGCCCAAGCTTTCAAGCCAGAGGAGTCGATAAAGATTTCTGGAGCACCAGGTGCCAGGCTATGTTTGAGGGACAGACAGATAATATTCAAGCAATTTGAATCTGTGGAGAGCCTACTCTTCCCAGTATTCTGCTAGTCAGTGAGTGAGACAGGGTTGGTCTCACCCTCATGGGCCTGCAATTCAAGTTGAGGAGCAGATAAGGAGGCGGTTGAATAAATAAAATGACTGTGAATCCATAAATGCTCAAGTATTGTCAAGAAGATAAACAGACTGAGACAATTATAACACTAGGCGATCAGAGTCCTCTTTGACAGCAGGACATTTAAACTGAGATAGGAAGTTGGAGAATGAGCCAGTCATGGAAGAATGCAAGGAAAAAACATTGCAGACTGAGACTAGCATGTGCAAATGTCCTGAGGCAGGGAAGAAGTTGCCACGCTCAACTCCCTGAGAGAGACTAAGGCGGCTGGCGCAGGCAAAAGAGACACAGGAACAGATGATCGGGGCCACACAAGCTATAAAGAGTGTAGGTTTCCTCCTTAGTTAGATGGGAAGCTGTTGGGAGGTTTGAGGCAGAGGACCCACATCTTCCCACTGCCAGTCTTCTGCTGCCGTGTGGAGAATGGGCTGGAAGAGACACAAGTGGAACAGAGAGGCCTTCAGAGCACTCCAGGGGGAAAACCAAGGCTTACCTGGATAGCAGTGAGGTAGGGAGAACTGGGATGATTTTGAATATAGAGCCCAATGCAACTTGCTGCTGGGGGTGGATCTGAGATTGGAAGGAAAGAAGGAGAACCCCTTACGCTGCTGGCTTTAACATGGCAGTGTCAGTGACTGGACGGGGTACGCCGACTGAGAAATTAAAGAGGGAAATCGGGAGCTGTGCGGTGGACAGAGGAAGTTAGGGGTGTCTGTGGAACAAGTACACACAGGGAGTGTTAGGGTCTTAAGGGAGAGGTCTGGCCTAGAGATGGAAATGTAAGGCCATGACTCACGGGTGGAATCATCTAGGTGGTACAGGACCCCTCAGACATAGAAGCCAGGAGGAGGAGGGGGAGGAAAGGGAGGAGGCAGCTGAGGAGCCAGAGGAGTGGCCACAGGAGGAAGAGGAACCTGGGAGATAGGGTGCTGAGGAAGGCGGGAGACAAGTGTTCTAAGGAGGAGGTCAACATGTCCCCTTCTGCTGAGAAGTTAGACGGGCACAGAGACCTGCCTGGGGATGGTCACAGGGGGCCACTGGTGCCGGACCAGAGCAGCTCCATTGTAGCTGTGGGACAAGAGGTGAATGGGGGTGGAGAGAATAGTGACCGAGAGGTGACGAACAGGAAATGGTGCATGGGGTGACACCCGTCATGTTTTCTGGCTGCCCTATACTTTGAGAACACTCAGGCTATGTTTGTGGGTGTCCCGTGCCCCTGAGGCAGACTGGAGAAAATTCTTCTCCTGGTCTCCTTTGCACCCAGGGCTCAAACCAAGCAGATGCAACCTCATGAAATTTCTAACTCTCTCTCCAGCTTCCTTTGCAGCCAGGCACAGGCATGTGACCTGGCTCCACCAATCAGATTCAAGCACATATGGCATCAGTCCAGAAGGAAGCTCCACTGGGCAGCCGTGGTTGAGCTCCAAGTACCAAAGGGCACTGGTGGTGTCACCAATGCCAACTTCAGTAAGGTCAAGTTCCAGGCAGTGGACCCACTGTAGCATCTGGTGGTCCGTGGAGCAGCAGTAGTGGTTTCCTCTCTAGCTACTCCATGGCGTTGGGGGGGGAGGGGGGTTGCTGATCCTTGGGGTTTGGTTTCCAGCCTGCTCCTCCAGCCTTCCTCAAAACTCCTCTTAATAAACTCATGTTTTGTTCAATGTTCTTAACTTGGCTTCTGTTGCCCAAACTAAGAATTATGCTTGATTTCAAAGGCTAGAAAGAACAGAAAGGGCAGAACAGAAAGCAAGAAAGAGCCTGAGTGCCTGTCACTCTCAGATGCTGGGCCAGCCCTGGACTGCCCCAGACTTCCTGTTGCATGAGACCAATAAATCTCTCCCCAGTTTTCATGTTTTCTTACAGCCAAGTGCACTTCTAACTAAGCCAAACTCTGGTAGCTGGCAGTGGAGGACTGCAGGGATGGGCTGTGGGGGGAGGAAGGGGCAGGCATTGAGAACCCCAGCACTGCAAGATGGAAAGCTGGCGACCTCTGCAAGACATTTGGCCAACCGGTTGCCTGCTGCATGGTGGGACACAGACTATATGCAAACTGGGTCTGTAGAATTGGGGAAATGTGAGGGAAAACCCAGAATGGGGTTGCTGTTGGCTACTTTGGGCAATGTCTTACAAGAGAGGAAGGGCTGAGACCAGTGATGGATGTGAAGCAGTGACAGAAAGGAACGTGACAGCATTGAGAGAGGCACCCATTGCCAGTGGCCTGCCATCTGAATGGATGGAATGTTCCAGAGTTTAGAGTCTTGCAGTCTTGCACATGTGCGCGCACACACACACACACACACACACACACAGTTTCTTTATCCCAGACTAAAGCAAGTTCTTGCCTGCAAATGACAGCCATGGGGGCATCTGGGTGGCTCAGTTGGTTGAGTGTCTGACTTTGGCTCAGGTCATGGTTTCATGGTTCGTGGGTTGAAGCCCCGTGTCAGGCTCTGTGCTGACAGCTCAGAACCTGGAGCCTGGAGCCTGTTTTGGATTCTGTTTCTCCCTCTCTCTCTGCCTCTCCCCTGTTCTCACTCTCTCTTTCTGTCTCTCTTCCTCTCTCTCTCAAAAATGAATAAGCATTAAAAAAAATTTTTTTAAGTGACAGCCATAGTGGGAGAGGAAATTAAGACACAAAGTCTTTTTCCAGAACTTTCTCTTAAGAATTCCAACTAACAGAGGCCCCTGGAAAAGAGCATATAAAGGGACAGTCTCCCACTGAGGTCACTGTTTTGAATTGCCTCAGAACAGTAACCATTCAGTTAGGGTGAAGGCACCGCAGGGGTCAGTGGGCACATAATTGGAGATGTCACATGTAAGGCTTGGCCAGACAGCTCTTTGGCTGGAGTTACTCTCAAATGGAACTGACCCCTCCTCCCCCTGCCACCAAAAGACCAGAAGCCAACCAAGTTTTTGAGAGAAATGTATTGCCCCAAATAACCCAAGACCAATCCCTGAAGCTACCCCCAGGTCCCCAAACTCACACCAACAGGAGGCCGCGTGGCCCCCAGAGATGGCATGCCTCTGGTGTGGCCATGGAGAATAACGGACAAGGAGGACCCCTCTGAAGGGCAGAACCGAGTCCACAGGGGCTATGGGCAGAGTCTCCCAGGAGCAGAGAAGGCAACTTGTGGCCCCCCGAGGAGCCGGGCGTCCTCGCAGAGGAGAATTTTACTGCTGCCTGTGCTCCCCTTTCCTGAACACAAGCTGCTTCTGCATTCTGCCATTTCTCACCAATGCTAATTGGAGAACGTTGGAGCAGATAACTTATCTCGTAGTTGAAAGGTCGCAGGACCACCGGGAACATTATGGAGAAGCCTGTCCCGGGTGGAGCAGGCTGAGACATTGGCTGTCTGCCCTGGGAGACAGACATGTTTTCTGTGTGTGAGGGAAGGGAGTGACAGGTGTCAGCTAGCAAGGGGGCAGACTGTGAGGCGGCCACTGCTACTGCCTATCCAGCACCCATCCCCCCACCCCACCCCCGCCCCCCAGCCGCCCCTTCTTTCTCACTAACAGAGTCCTGGTTTGGAAGGGATTGTAAGTGTGCCCTGGGCGCCTGGGTGGCTCAGAGGGTTAAGCATCCGATTCTTGATCTCAGCTCAGGTCATGATCTTGCAGTTCATGAGTTTGAGCCCCACATCAGGCCCTGCACTGACAGTGCAGAGCCTGCTTGGAATTCTCCCTCTCTCTCTGCCCCTCCCCTGCTCTCTCACTTTCTCTCTCTCAAAATAAATAAATAAATAAATAAATAAATAAATAAATAAATAAACTTTAAAAACACTCATCTTCTCGGAGGTGGCCACTGACACAGGTCTGGCCAACAAAATGTAGGTGAAAGTTTCTGGGGAGAAGAACCCTGTTTAGATAAAAAGTTGAAGCCTTGCTAGAAGAAAGACTGCCTGTGTTCCTTTGACTCTCCCCCCTTCCTCCTCTTCCTGCATAGAAAGGAGATGTGATGCCTGGTGATGCAGCAGCCATCTTGTGGCGATGTGGTGTGAAGGGAGGCCATCAGCCAGTGGGAGGGAGCCAGAGAGATGTGGGAGGTTAGGAGAGAGAGGAGAGACATGAAATGGTTGTGAGTGGAAGAGCAAACTGGCCAATAAAGTCAGATACGACACCGCTGTCAAGGAACCAAAGCTCAGAGAGGAGCACACGGCACTGTGGGGACATACAAGGAAGAAGGACACACAGAGGGAAAGAGAGTGCAGCCCAGGCAAGTAAGTGACCTGGCCAAGCATCTTCTAATACCATCAATTATCTGAAACAGGAACAATGTCATCAGTGATATTCATGGCACAGCGAGCTATACACACTTGCAACCCTCCAATCTTTTTAAGCGGGATCGAAAAATCAAACTGAAATCTAAATTAGCATTAAATTTTTATGGTATTAATAAATATTTCACTCTCGCCTTGGCCAGGCAAGCTGACTTTGCTGTAGAATGGGGAGGTCAGGAAGATGAGTAAAATTCCCCAATGGCCCTTTTTGGAATTCAAGAGGTGAATCTGGAAGAAGAAAATGATTATCGAACGTAATCCTGTGCCCTGGGCTTGCAGGCTGGCTAGTCCCCAGGGGCCATCTGATGAAACTATAAAACCAAGAGCAGGACATCAGGCAGCTGATCCACAGATCTCCACACGGGCAGGGAACTGTCAGAAAAACATTATCCGAACCCCACAGTTCACAGCTTCGTAGAGAATTCCAGAGGGCACCAGCCTCGTGCATGGAGTCTTATGATGCTGAGTGCATTTGCCTCTTCCAACAGCCTCATGTGGCAAGATGCACAGAATTGTCACGGTTTTGTGGATGCTCCCTTGCACCTAGGACAGTGAGAGGACCCTCAGAGTACATACGAGAAAGAAGAGGACTGGAGCCCGGAGCCCACACTTCGTAGATGTCCACCAGGGCCGGGGGCTATAGGGCTGTTCATGGTCACGGATGTGATCTCATTTAATCCTCCCAGCCTCCTGTGACGTGGGGATTATACCGCATTTCACCTCAAGTAACAGGTTAATAGAAACACAGTAATTAGGCACAGCCACCTGGCTGGTAGCAGCCGTGCTGGGATGCCGTCCTGGGTCAGGGCTGGGAACCACCACTGTGCCCCTAGACCCAGTCGCGGGCACCTACAAATTTCTTTAGAGAACATGTGTGGGCATTTGTTGCCTTACAGTACTGAAGGTGAGGTAACTCCCAGGCTCGGGAGACAGGCAGCTTCGTTTTGGTTCCCAGTTCTGCTACCCCCCGGCTGAGTGACCTGGGGCAAGTTTCTTAACCTCTCTGGCTTCACTTTCCTCATCTGTAGAATGGGAATAATGAGAGCAGCATCCAGCATCCAGCTAGGCGACATAGGGCACTTAGTGCTATGGCTCTGGCAGGCGGGGGACGTATCAGTGATTGCTATCTTATTATTTTTATTGTGGCTGATAATGCCAGAGTGGGCGGAGAAGCTTGTGAAACCGTGTGGCAGAGGCAGTAACAGGGGAGGGTGTCTTGAACTCCACGGGTGCTCGGAGCCCCAAAAGCCCACTTTGGCAGGGCAAGGGTGGAGGGCAGTGAGCTGGGCCCCGACACCCCAGGTGCTGCACGCCCTCCCACCCTCACCCAGGAAGCGGTTAATTTTGTGTGACATTTGCTCTGAGTGTTCAGATCTCTTAGGGTTCCCGTCCCCACACGGCCTCCCACCCTGCTCCCCAAGGGGAAGTGAACTGATGATCCTGTCCTGGGCAGGCCTCTGCTGAGGTTTTGGCCTGCCTCTGGGGTGGCCAAAAAGTGGGCTTGGGTTCACGCCAGGCACCTGCAAAAAGATCAGCCGCCTCTGATGGAGGATGCGTGTGGGTCTGTGGCCCAGCCAGGGTGGAGACACCTGTCCTTCATCCCTGAGCTGTGGCTCCCTGTCTGTCCTGGGAAGGCCCAGCCACCAAAGGGAAATGTTCTCGCTGGTACCAAACACTGCTGGTCTGCCTGGACCTTCCTTTTGTTTCCCTAAGGGTCCGGCTCATCTCTAACCCCCAGGACCCAGCCACCCTGGCTGGGCCACCGGCCTGAGGGCCGAGACCCTCTCAGGGTACCCTTGGGCCTGGCCATAACCACCCAGGCCTGCACCTCTGAGACCAAACAAGAGTGCTGAGTAAGCAAGGCTCCCCGACCCTACTTGGCAATCCTCTTGGTTGCTTCACCTCTCACTTAAAATGGAAGATCTGGGAGACAGGGCCCCGTCACCGCTTACTGGGCCCCCAGACTGGAGCCCTGCAGAGCGGGCACTTTGGCTGCCCAGAAACAGCCCTCCAATAATCTTATCAGTCCAGATAGCCACAAAGCCTTGCCGTCTGCTGCAGCCTGGTCACACAAAAATAGCACCACTGATTAGAATCTTCCAACAGCACTAAGGCCACAGCCCCTCCGGGAGGTACTGGAGAGACATTCTCGTGAGCTCTTCCTGCCTCGCTCTAGCTTTAGAAAACTGTATGAAACTTATTTTGGGTTTTGCAAATTAGCACAGCATCTTTGAAAAGAAATTTGCCACTATCTTTAAAAGGCCATAAAAACAACCCATCCCCTTTTACCCAGAAACCTCATTTTCTGAGAATGTAGCTTAAGGTAATAATTAAAAAGAAGAAAAAAAGAGTAACAGTTAAAGCCACCCACTGCAGGTTTTGACTAAATTCATCTAAGATGACTCTGGAAATGGCCTCATGTCTGTCCAAACACCAGAAAGATGGCTGTTATTAGTGTGTGACTATCGACTCAATGACTTCCTGTATGGCTGTGGAAAATGATGTCTGTTTCACGAGGACAAACAGAGCAACACAAAATGGTCTGTGCGGTAACTGACACGAAACAGGTCTGCCCGTGACCTGGAAGGAGGTTGTGTGTTGGGGTTTGGGGATTGCAGGGGACCCTCCCTCCCTCCTTCCTGGCTTCCCTCTTTTCTTTTTTTCTTTCACTCTCTCTTCCTGCCTGTAAAGGAGGCCATTGGGTTTTCTGTCTGTCTTCAACAGGCAGAGACCAGAGCCCCCATGATGGTTCCTCCTGGCCGGCAGAGAGAGGGAGAAATGCCCTCAAACTGTTTCCCAGCTTTCTTCTTTGTGTCAAAATCCTTGCTCTACCTCTCAGCCCGTGTGCAATCCAAACAACAAAAAGCATCATCATGTCCACTGCTGTTGTCATTAAAGCCAGAACCATGCTAAACCCCATTTCCCCCGATAAAACCACATTTTTGGAGACTCCAGCCCCAGAGCAGCTGCCCAGGAAGGTGCCATGTGGCAGTCACCTAGATGCATCCCGGACTGTATCCTGCATTGTATCCCAAAGAATACAGGCTGGTCCCACCATGGGGAAGCGTGTTACACAGAAAAATAAAATTCCAGGCCCGAAGGAGGAGCCGATGATGGTGTGTGAAGGTGGGGAGACTGGCCTGGGGTGGTCAGCAGAGTGGGCCAGAGGGTTCCTGTGTAGCAAGAGATTCCAACATGCCCCTGGCAGGTTTGGGAAGGGGCAGGTCTCTCCCAGCCTCACTCTGGACGTTGGGTGGCCAGGTTTGTGCTAGAAACTCCTCAGGAGGAGCAGGCTAGGTCAGAACCTGGGCACCAAATCTTGGCCTTGAACACATTACCCAAACATCTGAACCACTGTCTGCTCCCATGTGAACTGGGGACTGAGACCCAGACTAGGAAGGCTTCTCAAAGAAACAACAGAACACCAACCCTAAGGGAAAGATGTATTTGACCACACTGCATTAGGAACTTCTGTTATCAGAAGACATCATGAAGAGGGTAAACACAAGTCACAAACCGACAGTATCTGCAGCGATTATAACCAACAAAGAGTTAGTATTCACTATGTGGAGAAAGAGCTCCTCCAATCCAACAGGGAAATGATATCGGTCTGGTGGGAAAAATGGGCAAAGGTCACAGAGGCATTTGCAAGTGCAGAAACTCAAATCACAAAGAAAGGACAATTTGCTTAACTCTAAATGCAAAAGAAAGCTAAGATAGGAATGTGGAGTGGTGGGGGTCTGTTAAATGCCAGTGCGATTCAGCACATCCAGCCTGGAGGATGGTCTAGCAGCATCTAATGAGGCTATACATTCCTGCCCTATGATGGTGTAAGCCCTACAGAAAACATGCACAGTGCACTCGAGGCCAGGGAATTCACTCCCCATTGTCCAAAGCTTAGAACACCAGCAATGATGCAAACCATCCTCAAATGTAGACTAAATTATTTTTTAATAGCAGTGCATTCACTTAATGGAATCCAACATTCATTACATGGATAAATCTCAAAAATATTTTGAGGGGTGCCTGGGTAGTTCAGTCGGTTGAGCATCTGACTCTTGATTTCAGCTCGGGTCATGGTCTCAAGGTCATGGGATCGAGCTCCGCTTAAGATTCTCTCTCCCTCTCTCTCCCTCTGACCCTCTCCTGCTCTTGTACATGTGAGCTCTCTCTCTCTCTCTCTCTCTTTCTCTCTCAAAAACAAAAAAACAAATAAACAAACAAAGCCATTTTGTGCAAAAATGGGGGGAGAGTCACAGAATTTAAAAAGAATATATTTAATCTATTCTTGTTTCTATAAGGTACAAAACTAGAGAAAACCATCTAGTGCATTAATCTGAGATGCACACATACAAGGGTGCTAACAGCCTGTGCTCATTTTACTCCTACTATTTAAGATGTATCTAAAGTGATGTTTGTACAGCATGACTTGTTGTGCCATGGTTTGTAATAGCAAAAGATAGAAAAAAGCTCTGTCGCTCGGTAGGGACTGAGGTTCACCAAGTGTCACCGTACCAAAGCTTGCAAGCAACCACCCAATGCACGATCTCTGCGTGAGAGATCTCCGGGATACGCTGCAAAGTCGGAGAAATTAAGCCAAAGTATAGAAGAGGCTATGTGCCGTGTCTTCCCCTTTTGTAGAAAATAAGAAAAATATGAAAACATATTCTTCGCCTGCTCTTGCTCCCCCAAATCAGAATGTCTGTCCGCATTCTGGTTTGGGCTTGCTCTCCTGGCATAATTCAGTCACACTCTTCCCTGTCGGTGGTAGGGCCTTAGTTTGAATGATAAATTACAAGTGTCACCCTATTCCAAATCCAAAGCCATTTCTCTTTTGTCCTGAGTGCACAGCTGGACTGTGTTTCTTAGTCTCTCATGCAGTTAGGTTTGGCCATGAGAGTGAGTTTCAGCCAGTAAAACATAAGTGGAAGTTACATCATGACTCTCAGGGCTGGCTGTAAAACTCTGCCCTGTGAGTTCCTTTCCAAGCCGCTGCCTGTCCATGCCAAGGGCAGCCTCATACACCCTGAGCTGGAAATAGAGCCCCCGGCAGCCTGGATCCCTGAGTGACAGTGTGGACAACAGCCGCCCACCCCTCCTCTGCCTGCCTCCACTGCCCTGGCCTGCTTTGGCCTGCTTTGGTGGGTAGAAATCAAAGGTCTTTGTGTTTTAGCCATTAGACATACGGGGGCCTATTTGTTACAGTAGTCACCCTGATGAATGCAATTAATTTCCTATTAAAAACTCAAAAATAAATGTACAAATATATTATACCTGCTTCTGTATCTGTAGCATCTATTTTACAAGGAAAATTATTTAAAATAAAGATGCTGGGGTGCCTGGGTGGCTCAGTCAGTTAAGCGTCTGACTTCAGCTCAGGTCATGATCTCATGGTTCACAGGTTTGAGCCCCGCACTGGGCTCTGTGCTGACAGCTCAGAGCCTGGAGCCTGCTTTGGATTCTGTGTCTCCCTCTCTCTCTGCCCCTTTCCCACTTGTGCTCTATCTGTCAAAAATGAATAAACGTTTAAAAAAAATTTTTTTTAATAAAGATCCTTCACCACAGGATTTCTGTGAGAATTTCAAAAATAATGCCTATAAAGCCCTCCTTGGTGACCGGACCAGTGTTGGTGCCCTAAAATTTGTAGCACCTATTTATCTAATGGTTAAATCAAGGGCCATTGTCAGGGCTGATAGCTAGAAAACTGCCCTTCACCCTGGTTTCCTGGCCCCCCTGACACTCTAGTCCACCCTCAGGGCATATCCAGCCACCTTGCCCACAGGCACAAGACTCAGGCCCTGGGCAGTGGGGGCTGGGGATGAGATCCAGACAATTCACTCCCTTACTTCTTATTGCCTTTTGAATTCTTAAAGTGCCCTTCACCCTCCCCTCAATTTTTAAAGTAATAAGTGCTCTTTGCAGAGAGTTGGGGAAATATATTAAGGCTCAAGGGAAAATACTAAGATGTCCAGAATCCCATCCACCAGGGGCGCCTGGGTGGCTCAGTCAGTTGAACTTCTGACTCTTGATTTCAGCTCAGGTCACGCTCTTGCAGTTCATGAGTTTGAGCCCAGCATTGGGCTCTGCATTGATAGCACAGAGCCTGCTTGGGATCCTCTCTCCCTTTCTCCCTGCCCCTCCTGTGCGAGAGAGAGAGAGAGAGAGAGAGAGAAAGAAAAGAAAGAAAGAAAGAAAGAAAGAAAAGAAGAGAAAAGGAAAAAGAAAGGAAAGAAATAAAAGAAAGAAAGAAAGAAAGAAAGAAAGAAAGAAAGAAAATGAAAGAAAGAAGAGAAAAGAAAAAAGAAAAGGAGAGAAATAAAAGACAGAAAGAAAGAAAAGAAGAGAAAAGGAAAAAGAAAGAAAGGAAAGACAGAAAGAAAGAAAGAAAGAAAGAAAGAAAGAAAGAAAGAAAAGAAATTAAAAAAGAAAAGAAAGAAAGAAAGAAAGAAGGACAGAAAGAAAGAAAGAAGAGAAAAGAAAAAAGAAAAGAAAGAAGGAAGGAAAGAAAGACGAAAGAAAGAAAGAAAGAAAGAAAAGAATCCCATCCACCAGAAACAACCTCGGTGCTTCCCGCTGAGGTGAAGCACTGAAGAGCAGGGCATGGTTCGTGTGTGTGTGTGTGTGTGTGTGTGTGTGTGTGTGTGTGAAACTATACACAACACAAAATTTACCATTTTACCCATTTTTGAGTGCATGGTTCAGCAGAATGAAAGACATTCACACTGTCGTGCAGCCATCACTGTCCGTCTCCATGACATTTTTCATCTTCCCAGACTGAAACTCTGCACCATTAGACACCGACTCCTGGTTCCCTTGTTCCTACAGTCCAGGTCTGGCACCAGCATTCCACCCTCTGTCTCTGTGAATGTGCCTACTCTGGGTACCACATTTGAGTGGGGTCATGCAGGATTTGTGCTTTTGTGACTGGCGTATGTCACTCAGCACAATGTCCTCAGGGCTCTCTCATGCTGTAGCAGGTGTTAGGATCTCTTTCCTTGTTAAGGCAGAGTACTAGTCCACTATACGGAGGGACCATATTTTGTTCATCCATTTGTCCAAATGCTGAGTGTTTTCTGTGGACTTTTCTCCCCTCTGACTTACTGGTGTCCCGAGGGCCATTTCCCTCTCCCAGCTCATGATGAAGTCTCAGAGAAGGTGCCAGAGTAAGAAACAGAAAGATCTGGATATGTGCTCATAGGGCCAGATGAGGGGTGTCTCCTGGAGACCAGGGAGAAGGGAGGGGTCAAGTTTAGCTGGAGTCATCACAGGGACTCTCCTGTGACCTGGGCCTGCAGGTGACCTGGATACCAGGAGGGGTGGGGGTGGTGTGAAGGAAAAATCCTGCCCCGACAAGGGGATAGGAACCAAACCAGGGAATGTCTCAGGAACCTTCCTCCGAAAGACAGTGGTAGGCACAGGACCCCTCTTCCACACCCATACATACCTGTGGCCAAACCCTCCCCCAAACAGTAGGTGGGCTAATTTAAAAAGACAGTTAAAGCGGGGAATCATAAAACCACTCTTACAAGTTGAAGCTTCTAACTGAAAGCAAACTTAGTAATTACACTTTGATTCAGGTTCAAGCCCGCAACAAGGAGCCACTTGATAGAATTCCACGTCCGCTTTTATTTTTTTTTGCATCACTTGTGTCTATAATGTGCATCTATGATTTTCCACTTGGTTTGCCTCAAAGCGGAGCCAGAACTTGCAAACCCGTGTGAAGCGAGCGGCTCGTGGGCAGGGTCACGGCGACTGGGCTTTCCTGATCTTTCATAGCTGTGTTGCCCACATCTAGCTTGACAGAGATTTTTATAAGGTGACTCACCTTTATCAAGTGTTTCCAAAGCATCTCATCTACATATCATAAAGACAACAATTCAGTCTTATTACCCTGTAGCTCATTAGTTTGCATCATATTTAGATTGCTTCCTTAATGTAACAAGTGTAACTGGCATGAACAACATTGGGAATAAACCCACCAGATTCTCAGCGTGCTTTCCAGAAGGAACGGCGAGCCCTGGCTCCTTAGCGGGGGTGGGAGGGGTCAGTAACAGCCCATGCACATCTATGTAGATTACAAAATTAGGATCTCTCTCAGTATCAACTCTTGATGAAATGATACTTGTAAAGAACTTAAACTAGTCCCTGATTCATACAAAGCCCACCATAGATGTTATTAGCTATTATTATTATTATTGCCAACTTCACGCCCTTTGAGCATTTCTCCCAGGCCAGGCTCTCGATGCCGCGGGCAATTGAGAGCAGTAGAAGCAGGATTCAACAAAACGACTGGGGAAATTGGGACAGGAACATCCCTAAATTAATGGCCCAAGTACACAGCCAGTGGTCAACACAGCACTGGCAAAAAAAAAAAAAAAAAGAAAGAAAGAAAGAAAGAAACGTGAAAGGTACCATGTGATCCACTGACATATGAACGTGCTGCACCTAACAACTTGCTCCATGACACCTGCGTGCAAGAAACATCTGTTTTCTAAATCAAGTTTTACACTTAAAAAAAAATGGTCTTTGAGCAAGTCATACCGGAACACATTTGCACGGTACAAGCCCCAAACTACGTAAGTGTGGGGAGGGAGGTCTCCCCGCACTCCTACCGCCCAGAGGAAATGCTGTCTGGGGGTGGGTTGTTCAGGGTGCTGGGCTCACCACTGAGCAGGACTCCAACACCCATCTCCTTCCTCTCGCTCAGGGTGGCCAGGCCGGCCCCCAAAACCTTTGACCAGAGGCTCCACCCTCCATCTTGTTCCGAGGATGCAGCAGCCCCCCTCCAAGGGACTGAACCATAAAGACCAGTGTCCCCCATGGGGGTGGCCCGGCCCCTTCCGACACCCGGGGGTGGCTTCCCCTTCCTGGGCTGGAGGTGGGAAACCCTCTAGGGAGAGCACAGCTGCAAGAAGAAAAGCCACACACTTGAAACCCACAAGAAGGAGACACCACCTCATGTTTTCCGCACTTACTCACCTTTTCACACCCTCCCTCAGTAAGTCCCTGTGGAGGAGGATGTTCCTCATTCCTCATCCTCATGCCTCCACTGGGGCTGGGCCTCTGCCTGAGGCTGCCCCCAAGGTGTGGGTGGGGAATGTGGAGATGCTGGATGTCTCTCTCCCAAGTTCACACCAGCCACCACAAGGATTTTCCTTGCACTTACCCTGTTACCCAAGGTACAGACAGCAAGTGTCTGACACAGAAGTTCTCGAGGGACTGGGCAGGCAGAGAGTTGAAAATGAGAACACCTAGAAAGCCATCTCCTTACCTCTGGACTGCTGGAGATCCCTAGAGGGCGCAGCCCTTCGCCCGACAGAAAAGAGGGTGGATCTAAGCTGGAGGGGGGTGCATGGAGGTGGCCACACGTGGAACAGATGAAAGAACTGGGAAGGGGGCTCTGCAGTCATCAGAACTTTTTGTTGCCAGTGGCAGAAACTGCACCCGGGCCAGCTTAGGCTGGGAATCGACTGGCTTGTGTACTCGAACTATCCAGGGAGGGCTAGTTTCAGGTACTGCTGGATCCAGGGACTCAATATCATTCTCTCTTACTCACATTCTCCCTTCACTCTCCTTGTCTTGACTCCTCTTATACTGCGTGTCCTCCTTTTCTTTCTGCCTGCAGAGAATCCACAAGCTTCCCAGGCTCGTATCATCCCAGTTTGGTATGCCAGGCAGAAAGAGACACTTCTCTAATAGCCACATTGTGGCCTGACTGGCATGGATTGAATGGCCACCCTGTAGGCCAGCCCTTAAACCAAGGTGCTGGGAGCACTAGGATCAGGCAAGACTGGGTCATGTGCAGCCAGGAGGGGGAGGGACACCATGACCCACAGTCCCAGCAGAACTATCTCAAGAGGAGATGCAAGAAGGTGTTTCTTGTGCAGGCAAGAGAAAGTCTGCTGAAAAAGTCCATGTTGTTGGAATGGTATAATGAAGGCCAGAAGATGGAAACACCCAGCTAGAGCAAAGAAAGCATTCTTGCTGGGAATGGCAGAAAATGAGATGGAAAGCAGGGCAGAGGGCCCTGGACGCCCTAAAAAGGGCTCGTTTTCTCATCCAATGATCTCTCACCTTGCCTCCCATCAAAATCACATATAGATACAACTCAACAACAACAACCAAATCCAATTTAAAAAAATGGGCTAAGGACTTGAACAGATATTTCTCCAAATAAGATATACAAATGAACAACAAGTCCATGGAAAGATTCTCAGCATCCCTGAGTGT
Organism: Herpailurus yagouaroundi; assembly: GCF_014898765.1. Taxonomy (NCBI): domain Eukaryota; kingdom Metazoa; phylum Chordata; class Mammalia; order Carnivora; family Felidae; genus Herpailurus; species Herpailurus yagouaroundi. The sequence goes on from NW_024412416.1 coordinate 19,487,281, forward strand.
CAGGGAAATGTAAATCAAAACTGCCATGAGATATCACCTCATATCCACTAGGATGGCTACTACCACAAAACAAAACAAAACCCCAAAAACCGACAAAACAAACGAATGAACAAAACAGAAAATAACAAGTGTCAGTGAGGATGTGGGGAAATTGGAACACTTGTGTGCCTTTGGTGGGAATGGAAAATGGTGCAGCCGCTGTAGTATGACGGTTCCTCAGAAGCATTAAAAATAAGATTGCCGGGGCTCCTGGGTGACTCGATTGGTTAAGCATCAACTTTTGATATCAGCTCAGGTCATGATCTCAAGGTTCATGAGATCAAGTCCTGCTTCCAGCTGTGTGCTGACAGCTTGGAGCCTGCTTGGGGTTCTCTCCCTCCCTCTCTCTCCCCTCTCTGCCTCTCTCTCTGCCTCAATCTCTCTCAAAATAAGTAAAATTTTAAAAACTTAAAAAAAATAGAATTACCGTATAATCCAGCAATTCTACTTCCAGATATGAACACAAAAGAATTGAAGACAGGGTCTGGAAGAGCCGTTTATACACCCGTGTTTACGGCCACATTATTCAGAAGAGCCAAAACACATAGGCAACCCAAGTGTCATCGACTGATGCCTGGATGAACAAAAATGTAGTCTCTGCAAACAATGGAATGTTATTCAGCTTTAAAAAGAAAAAAATTAAAATAAAAAAAAGAAAGATAATGTGGGCGCATGCTACAAAATGGCGGACATTACAGTAAGTGAAATCAACCAGTCACAGAGGACAAATACTATATGGTTCTGCTTATATTCATCAAATTCATAAAGATAGAAAGTAGAAGGGGCAGAGGGAGGAATGGGGAGCTAGTGTTAATAGACACAGGGTTTCAGATGGGGGAGAAGAAAAGCTCCAGGGGTAGCTGGTAATGATGGTTACACAACAGTGTGAACGTACTTGTCCCAGGCAGCTCAGGCTGCTATTCTAGAAGAGCAGACCGGGTCACTTAAACGTCACTTACCTTCTCAGTTCTGGAGGCTACACTCACATGGCCTTTCTTCCAGTGGATGCTCACAGAGAGAGATCTCTCTTTCTCTTCTTAGAAGGACACTAATATCATAGGACCCCCACCCTCCTGATCTCATCTAAACCTAAGCACCTCCCAAGGGCCCCACCTCCAAATACCATCACAACAGAGATTGGGTCTTCAACATATGGACAAACATTCAGTCCATGCTAGTACTTAATTCCCCTGAAGTGTATATGTAAAAATGGATAAAATGGTGAATTTCATATTTTGTGTATTTTACTACAATATTTAAAAAATGTATATATACGAATGAACAAAAGGTCACCTAAGAAGTTAAAGTCCTTGGGCTCCACCACTGGAGGTCTGATCGCTGGGTCCGGGATGGGAGCTGGAAGGGGATGATCTTTTATGACCTACAAACAAGTCTGCAGGTCTGAGGCACTCAGTCTGAGAAAAGCCACTTTAGGCAATAGGGAGCCATAAAAGGTTTTGGAGCAGGGCTGTGCAGGAGGCCAGAGGAAGGCTTTGGAGTGGTGTGCAGGATGGCTGCAGAGTCGTCCTGTCCATGTGGCTAAGAGGAGGAAGGGAGAGGAAGAGACAGAAGCAAAGCATGGAGGGGCAGGGTGACTGATCCCCAGAGAAGTACTGAACAGAACCCCGCTAACCCCAAGGTCATTTCCACCCCAGCCGGCAGCACCCTCTCAAAGGAAGGGGAACGTCAGCTCATCTTGGCATGCTCTTCCAGAAAGACCCGGACCGAGGCACTTGCCACAGGACCATCTGCAGACACAAAAAGAACAGCTTCTTCCGCCGGAGAAAACCAGCCGGCATCTCTGGGGCCTAGCCAGGGATGGAATCCAAGCTTCGGAGCGACCCGCGGGGACAAAGGCATCCGTGCAGTCCCGGCCAACAGCCGCTGGAAGGGAAACGTGAAACTCTCGCTGGGAGCCACAGGGCTCTGCTCCGACCCTCTGGCCACAGATGACCGCTTATCATTCAAGGGGACGGTCCCAGCAGGGGGGAGGGGAGCCCAGGCCTCTCTGGTGTCTCGGGAGCTACTCCCATGGCCACTGGAGAAGCAAGACCGTTTCTGTGCAGAGACACTGCAGCAGCTCAGGGAGGAAGGCAGGCATGTGCCCCCGCTCTGAGGCCAGGTCTCTGCCAGATCAGATCAAGACAGGGCCTTCTTCCAGGGCCTCTGCCTGTTCTCCCAAAGCTTTCCTAGGCCCAGAGCCAGACCCAGAATAATAAAGAGGTGTGGGGGCCCCAAGCCCCAGGGACTGGCTCCCTCCTCCCCCTCCAAGGTGCGTCCAGCCAGATGGCAGCTGGGGGGGTTCAGACAGGGCGTCCTCCCACACAAAATAAACCCCCCAGGTGGTGCAGAAGGCAGATGGATTTTTATGTTAGTTCTTGGACTCTGCTGCCAACAAAGCGATCACCTGGAAGAATATTCTCGGAAGGCTGACATCTGTGTCCTTGGTGCTGACCTTTGGCCTTGAAAATTGCCCCAGGGTCCCAGCCTCCACAGGGCCCTTCCCAGCACAGCACATTGTCAAAGTCTCCATGATTAATCTGCAGAGAATCTTAGGTTTCCTTTTTCCCTCCATTATACATGCTTTTTGTAAGAAGCTTGAAAGTATTGGGCGCCTGGGTGGCTCAGTCGGTTGAGCGTCCGACTTCGGCTCAGGTCACGATCTCACAGTCCGTGAGTTCGAGCCCCGCATCCGGCTCTATGCTGACAGCTTGGAGCCTGCTTCCGATTCTGTGTCTCCCTCTCTCTCTGACCCTCCCCCATTCATGCTCTGTCTCTCTCTCTGTCTCAAAAATAAATAAACATTAAAAAAAAAAAGAAGCAGCAGCTTGAACGTATTGTTATGGGTTGAATTGTGTCCCCCTCTCAGATTCATATGCCCTAACCCCCAGTTTCTCAGAAAGTGACCTTGTTTGGAAACGGGGTCACTGTAGGTGTAATTAGTTAAGATGAGGTCATGCTGGAGTGAAGTGGCCCCTGATCCAATGTGACTGATGTCCTTATAAAAGAGAAAATTGGGGGGCACCTGGGTGGCTCATGAGTTAAGTGACTGACTTCAGTTCAGGTCATGATCTCACGGTTCATGGGTTTGAGCCCTGGGTCGGGCTCCACACAGACAGTGCTGACCCTGCCTGGAATTCTCTCTCTCTGCCCCTACCCTGCTCATGTGAGCACGTATGCTCTCTCTCTCTCTCTCTCTTTTTCTCTAAATAAATAAATAAACCTAAAAAGTATGCGCTCTCTCTCTTTTTCTCTAAACAAATAAACCTAAAAAAAAGAGAGAGAACATTTGGATACAGATATATGGATAGAGGGAAGACCATGTGAAGACATAGCCATCTATAATCTAACAAAAAAGGCCTGGAACAGTGTTCCTACAGCTCTCAGAAAGAATTGGTGCTACCAATGCCTTGATTTTGGACTTCTGGCCTCCAGCACAGGGAGAAAGCACATTTCTGTTGTTTGAGCTGCCCAGTCTATGGCATTATTTTTTATGGTAGCCCTACCATTAAATCCAAAAGGGCATAAAGGGCACCTGGGTGGCTCAGTTGGTTGAGTGTCCAACTCTGGATTTCAGCTCAGGCCATGATCCCAGGGTTGTGGGATCAAGCCTTTTGTTGGGCTCCATGCTGGGCATGGAGACTGCTTGAGATTCATTCTCTCTTTCTTTTCCTCTCTCTCTCTCTCTCTCTCTCTCTCTCTCTCTCTTTCTCCCCCTCTCATTCTGCTCCTCCCTTGATCTCATTTTCTCTCTCAAAATAAATAAATAAACTTTAAAAATACATACATACGTATATACATACATACATACATAATAGCTCAAGGAAGGATGTCCCCCTCAGCCACATCCTCTCTAACCCCCTTGAGGACAATCCCCATGGACGTGCAGGGTACACAATGCTCTAACCTCCATTCACTAGACTCATCCACTTGGGCTCTGCATACATATTAGGTTCACTGATGAGAGACATTCGTGTGATCTACAAGGTGGGATTGAGGTGGAGGCCAGCTGTGGCTGCTCCTGCTGCTGGCAGCTATGTGTAGCTGTGACCCACCACAACCAATTGCTAAATCTCTTCCTGGGTGTGAGATGTGTCTGTGGCAGTAGTGGCCTGGACAGTGATGACTTTTGAATCAAAGCCACAGTAATGTACCCTCTTACAGATCAGTCCGGGCATACTGTCTGGCTTCTCTAGTCTTCCAGTACAGCAGGCACCCAAGCCCCTCTATTCAATACTTTTTCTGGAAATACCTTGAGGGGCTTCCGTTTCCTACACTAGATCCTGATTGATAGAAATAACTTGGTAAGTTTCATTTCAGACCTTTCTGCAGAGAATTTACATAATATGTATTGGTTTCCTATTAAAACAAGAAAGTTAACACTTATTCATTGTGCAAATTTGGGTTATCACTTTACAGTATACAAAAAAAAAGAATCACTTAACATTTTTGAGGTTTTCCTATTAGATCTTTTCTCTGTGAATATATACATCCCCTTCTAAGCTGCACTCATGCTGTGTATATGGTTTTGTAACTTGCTTCCTATTCTTATCAATACTTGAACGGTGTCCCATGTTGTAGAATTGTCTTCAGTAAGATGGTCTTTAGTAAATACAGCATACAGTGCCATAGTTCATTTTTTCTCTTAATTCATTTATTCTGTGAAATGGATAATAAATATAAAGGAGGTCATTAGCATATGTACAGTTTAAGTTGTAATTATAATAGGAAGGCTCAGGTAATGTAACAATATTTACTGCACCCCAGAAACCCTTTTCTTGACAGATTCAACCACTATACTGTCTTTATGATAATTCTCTCCTTTTTTTTCTTAGTAGTTTTACCATCTCTGGATTCATCTTTAGACAATTAAATGTTGTTTAATTTGGCTGTTTTTTTTTTAATTTGATGTGCATAGAAATATAATGTCTTCCTGCTGACTTTTTTCATTCATTTGTAGGTTCATCTAGTGTCACGTTTAACAATAGATTATTAATTTTCATTTCTATATATGGTATTCTTTTTATCAGTATGTGCTTACTCCATTTATTCATCCACTTTTACTGTTGAGAACCATTGAGTTGTTTCCAATATTTGGCTATCATGAGCAATACTATTATGAACATTCTTGCATATGAATCCTAGCATACATCCATTTCTACTTATGAGAATTGTTCCTAAGATAATAGATGTGTCATCAACTTGATTAGATAATGCCAAACTTGTTTCCAATGTGTCTATCCCAATATACATTCCTGTCAACAAGAGATGGGCCCTCATTCCTCCCTGTGTTCACCAACACTAGGGATCATTCTTTAGACTTGAAAATGTCTTATTCCTCTACTGGTGTGTGAGAGTTTCTCAATATGGTTTTAGTTCACATGCTCCTGAGTACTAATAAAATTGAATGTCTTTTCATGTTTAATGGACATTTAAATTTCCTTCATTGTGGAATTCTTGTTGAGAACTTTTGCGCATTTGCTGTGGGTCATCTGTCTTGTTCTTATTGGCTTGTAGGAGTGCTTTACGTATTCCAAATGTAAGTATTTTGTCAGTTATATGTGTTGAAAATATCTTTTCCTGGTCTATGGCTTGTCTTTTTGTTCCTTTTATGATGCCTTTTGATGTGCACAAATTTATTAGTCTTTGCCTTTTTGGTTAGTACATTTTTGGGATCTTGTTTAGGAAACCTTCCCTAACCCCCAGATCAAAAAGATATTCTCCCATGTTAATTTCTAAAAGGATTATGGTCTTGTTTTTTTACATTCAGGTGTTTAAGCCACCTGTGAGTTTTCTGCGCACGGCATAAGGTTGGGGTCATATTCTACTCAACTTTGAGTGTCAGCACCATTTATTGAGAAGTCAATCCTCTCCCACAAATCTGCAGGCCACCCTGTAACATTTCATGTCTGCATATGCACGGACCTGCTTCTGAGCTGTTTAGTCTGTTCCATTGATCTCTCTCTCTCTCTCTCTCTCCCTCTGCCCAGGCTTTATTTACACAGTCATTATTACAGAAAAGTGTGGGCAGAATCATGTTGTGAAGACAAGTGTTTCCTCTACACCACTATTTCCTGTTGCCCCATGTTGTTCCCTCACTCAAACAGCTGGCCTATGAGACACCCATTTCCTCAAGGGATTGTTGTTGCAGCAGAACGTAGATGATAAATAGTCAAGGTTCTTGACTTTTGAATTTCAAAAAAAATTTTTTTAGTGTTTATTTATTTTTGAGAGGGAAAGAGAAAGAGTGAAAGCAGGGGAGGAACAGAGAGAGAGGGAGACACAGAATCTGAAGCAGGTTCTAGGCTCCAGGCTATCAGCACGGAGCCCGATGTGGGGCTTGAACTCACGAACTGTGAGATCATGACCTGAGACGAAGTCGGGCGCTTAACTGACTGAGCCACCCAGGTGCCCCTTGACTTTTGAATTTCAAAAGGATACAGATAAGTCAGAGATGAGATGCCCCTGAGAGGACATAAAAATCCCTTAGGTGAGGAGGAGGAGAAGCAAGGGGCAGAGCACAGGTTGGGGTGGGCTTCCTGTCTCTGGACCATCTCTCTTGAATCCTTAGTTTCTTGGGAATCTAAGATCAGTAAGAACTGATGCTCCCATCCTCAGGAGGGATGGCATGAAGCATCAGTGTGAAGCAGTGAAGCAGAAGAAATGCAGAAGGTAACAAATGTTTCCTGAATATGGCTAGTGGCACTTCTGGAAGTGAGGAAGGATGTCCCATGAAGAGAGGCCTTGCAATGGAGGACATGATAGGGCAACCCATAGCCAGAGTCTAGGACACCTCAGCAGACACTCCACTCTACAAGGCCTCCAGTATCTTTGTCAGGTTTTGGTATTGGGTTATGCTGGTCTGAAATATGAGAGGGGAAATGTTCCCTCCTCTTCCACTTCCTAACAATTTCTGTGGGATTGCTTATCATTTCTTCATAAAATATTGATATAATTCACCCCTGAAGCCATCTGGCCTGTTATTGCTTTTCTCTGGCCAGATTTTTAATTACAAATTAAATTTTTTATTATATGAAAGGCTATTCAGATTATCTATTTCATCTTGTGTCAATTTTGGTAAGTTTTGTTTTTAAATGCTTCCATTTCATTTTTGTTATTGAATTCATTAACATAAAGTTAATATTACTCATTTAATACAGTAATTAATCACTCTAGTAAGTAATTATCACTGCAGGATCTGTAGTGATATCCTCTGTTTCATTTCTGATTTTAGTAAATTGTGTTTTGTCCTATTTTTCTCTTGATCAGTTTTATAGTGGTTTGCTAATTTCTTTAATATTTTTAAAAATCCTTTTGTGAATTTATTTTGAGAGAGAGAGAGCATGCAAGCAGAGGAGAGGCAGAGAGAGGAAGGCAGAAAATCCCAAGCAGGCTCTGCACTGTCAGCACAGAGCCTGATGTGGGGCTGAAACTCACAAACCACAAGATCATCACCTGAGCCGAAATCAAGAGTCAGATGCTTAACTGACTGAACCACCCGGGCACCCTCTTATTTCTTTAGTCTTAAAAAAAAAAAACAACAAAACAAAACAAAACAAAAAAAAAAAAACTTTTTTCAATTTCCATTGTGTGATTAAGTCCATTCAGTGAATCCTTCATTTCAGATATTATATTTTTCAGAATATCTATGAAATTCTTTTTTCTATTTTCTATGTCTCAATTAAGATTCTCCATATAGTCACTCCTTGAATATTTTATAATTGCTGCATTAAAGACTTGTCCGATCATTTGGGGCACCTGGGTGGCTCAGTCAGTTATGTGTTCAACTTTTGCTCAGGTCATGATCTCACAGTTCATGAGTTTGAGTCTTGCATCGGGCTCTGTGCTGACAGCTCAGAACCTGGAGCCTGCTTCAGATTCTGTGTCTCCCTCTCTCTCTCTCTGCCCCTCCCTGACTCACACTGTCTCTCTCTCAAAAATAAACATTAAAAAAAATTTAAACACTTGTCTGGTCATTTGAATACCTGGCTTATGTCAGGTCTGTTTCTATGGCCTGGATTTTCTCTTGACTGCAGGTCACATTTCTCTGTTTTTTCACACATGTCTACTAATCAAAAGTTATCAGTCTGGTGTGGCAGCCAGCCAAGCAGCAGATCTTGACAAGAAGCCCCCATATAAGTATTAGAACTTAACCTCAAAGGGGGTTCAGGATGGGAATAGGGAGCCATGACTGAAACTCTGCCAAAGGCACTAATAAACCTATGACTGAGAGGGAAATCTTAGACCTCATCAGTGAGGTTGTACAAACTCTGGATTCTGTTATCTTCCTCTGAAGAGTGTTGATTTTTGTGAATACCTGTTAAATTCCTAGCTGATCATCTTGATTTTGTGGAGCCTCGTTTTTAATACTTATTAGGGGCAGTCTGTTTTGATTTTGCTATTGGTCTTAGGATAAATCTGAGACAAAGTCTTTGCTCCTAATATGCAGCCCCTTTGGGGTTTTAATGGAAATGTCCTTCAACTTAGTGGGATTCTAACTCCCAACTCTCACTCCACTGCAGTGGGAAGCAGCTGAAATTTTTGATTAGCTTTTCCTGCTTATTACTTTCCACTGTGTTCCTTGGGGTCTCCCCATTGCAAGCACAGCTCAGGAGTAACTGATTCCAGGAACAGAGTTGATGTGAAGATTTGGGGTTTGCCTCCTTCATGTCTCCCTGCTTCCTGGGATTTCCTACCTCCACCTTCAGCTTCTCTGTCAACTCTAAACTCCATCTTTAATAAATAGTAGAACTTTCTGAGTCCCTATCCCCCCGTGCTCTGTGGCCAGGAGAGTGCTCTCCAGGAAAGAGCAAAATAAATAATATGTGTAATAATAACAATATGCAGTTCCCATCTTTGAGGGTCATATCTCCTCTGGTAGCTGCCTGATTTCTGTCACTCTCCAGGGCCTTCAAACCTTCAAATATTTTTTTCTGTGTGTATGCATTTGCTGCTTTGTCCACAGTTTATCATCACTATCAATGGAAAAATGAGTCTGATACAAGGTACTCCACCATTACAGGAACTTTAATTCTTCTGAATACTGTGTATATTGAAAATAAAATTTTTTACTCTACCTATATTGAATTGTATGCTTTGGGAATCTCAAAGAAATTCAGCATTTAAAAAGGTAGACAAAAATTAAAAGATAAAGTATTTATGCATTGTCTTTTTTTATGGTTCTGAAAACATCCCATTCAGTGGGTTCTCACATCCTGGTACTCTGTGAGTGCTCTAAATAGAGGACCTTAAATTTCCCTGACAAGTAGATACACTGCCTTTTCCACCCCCCAAGACATGGATTTGGTGGGGGCGTGGAAGCCTGATCTGGTGTGAATTTTGGATCTGCCATTTACTAGCTCTGTGACCTTGAGCATGTCACCAAAACTCTCTGAGCTTCCATTCCTCCCCTATAAATTGAGGTCAGAATACTGATCTCACAGGGATTAAGGGAACAGTAAATGAAGTAACATATAAAATGCCTGGCACTTAGTAACTGTTCCATAAATGTTAGTTTCATGACTCAAGAGGGAGAGCATTCCACATCTCTGAAGTAAGTAAGGTTCTTGTTCCTACAGTTCGTACTGAAAGCTATTTGATTGTTTTCACCAAAAAACTGGATGTCCCAGGCTGTCCGTATAGAAATATTTCATCTTAGTTATTTCCCCTTGGCAAATAACCCAGCCAAGAGCCTAGAATAGAAGGGAAACTAACACTGGCCCCTGGTGAGTCACAAAGGTGAATGAGCCTTAGTCTGGGCCAGTCTGGTGTGGCAGCTGGGCTCCCAGCAGTTGGAGACAAGAAGCCCCAGCTAGGAGCTAGGACCTGCAAGGGTGAGTGGAAAGGGGACCTAGGATGGGGTGAGGCAGCGTGATGAAACCCCATCTAAGATACCCAGACGGGCCTGAGTGATGAGAGGGTAACACTGCCACCGAATCTGCAAATCTGCTCCAGACAGAGGAGGCCAGCATTCCAAGCACAGGATGCCATCTGGGCCAAGGCTTGCAGTTTCAAGAGGGATTTCCTGTCTCCTCTTGGGCAGGGAGGTGTGGTGATGGGGGCAGGGGTTGCTGGGCTCAGATGAGGCCCTCTGGAGGCTGGCCAAGCAGAGCCTCGGGCCAGTCAGGGCTTATGTCTGGACTTGAACCGGGGTCGTGTCTAAGCGGGAGAATATGGATTAAGTTTTGTGTTTTTAAAGAAGAGTCCAGTAGCCAAGAAGCAACTGGATTGGAGCAGGAAATGGGCAGGACCTGCCCAATGCGGGGCCGCTTTGTGGGGAGACGATGGGGTGGGAGGAGGGGCCACCCTGGTGCCTTTATATCCAGGAGGATTGAGGGATTTGATGAGTCACCGGATACGGGTCTGGAAGGAGTTTTGAGCAACTGCAAGTTCTAGGTGGAGACACAGTGTGGAGGTGACGCGTTGACAGAAACCAAGCGACAGGAGCTGAACCAGGTTCTGTGAATTCTTTCATCGATAGCTGGCCATTTCAGAGGAGGAAGCGGAGCTCTGGCGCAGGTAACCTGTCCCAGGTCCCCCAGTGGCTGGCACAGTCACACAGGGCCTGGGCCATCGCCTGTGCGCCTGATCCCAACCGGTGCAAACCAGTGCTGTGCTAAAGCCAACTCCACAAACACACAAGGAAAGAAGAGAAATCCTGACCTGAAGCATTCATTCACCACACTCCCACCCCAGCCAATTGCAGGCTACCTGGTGTGAGGTCACCGAATGGGGGCTGGGGGTGCTGCCCACAGTTGACTGTCGTGAGCCAGTACCAGCCAGTACTCACTGGTACTAGCCTGTGCTAGCCAGCACCAGCCCATTCCAGCCCACCACTGACCCAAACTGCCTGCTTCTGGGCGGCTTCTCCCACCAGCATGCCAAACCAAACACCTCACTATTAACCCAATTCTTTGTATGTTTATTCCCTGCCCTTCCCCCCAAACTCCCTGGGGTTTCTAGAACCACAGATTGGTGCATCAAATGGGCCACAGGGAACAGCAGGGTGGATTCACTGTCCCCTATCTGTCCCCACCCTCCAGGCCTTGCTATTTCAGGATGCGTGGTTTGGTGAATTCTGCTGGAGCCATATTCAAGCAGCGAATCTCCCACAGAGACACTCTTTGCTGAGAGGACATGTGAAATAGCTGCAGCCGAAGCGAGCTGGTTTTCACACCCGCCTGGCAGCACTCCCACATCAGCAGGGCCAGCAGCCGCTCACCGTTCACCGTTCAGAGCCCCATCGCAGCAGGTTCTCGTCCCAAGTGTGTTCGTGGCGTCACCGTCTGCAGACGGGCTCAGTTTGCACAGCATCTGTCATCAAAGTGGGCAACTCCACGTTCTCTCAAACGATTCCTTTTAAGATGATCTGTAGCATTTTTAAAATATGTTGTCTTTTAAAAAAATAAATAAATAAAAAATAAAATAAAATATGTTGTCTTTTAACTTAGGGGGCGCCTCGGTGGCTGCTTTCAGCTCAGGTCATGATCTCACGGTTTGTGGGTTCCAGCCCCGAGTCGGGCTCTGTGCTGACGGCTCAGAGCCTGGAGCCTGCTTTGGATTCTGTGTCTCCCCCTCTCTCTCCACCCCTTCCCCTCCCGCTCTCTGCCTCTCTCTCAAAAATAAACATTAAAAAAACTGTTCACTTTTTTATTTTTGATAGAGACAGAGAGAGGACAAGTAGGGGAGGGCAGAGAGAGTGAGAGACAGAATCCCATTAGGCTCCACGCTATCGGCGCAGAGCTGGATGAGGGGCTGGAACTCATGAACCATGAGATCATGACCTGAGCTGAAATCAAGAGTCAGACGCTTAACCGACTGAGCCACCCAGGTGCCCCTATCTGCAGCATTTTAGTGCCAAACCTATGCCAGTCTGTACATGCCATATTTTCTCCCCAATCTTGCAGTTTGTGGACATTCTCCTCTTAATTTGGGACTGTGTGGAGGCAGCAAAGGCCAACACGTGGTGCCAGAAATAGGGCAAGCAGAACCCTCCCGACCATGCATTTCTATGGGGAAAGAGGGGATGGGCTTTGGGGTGAAATGGAGTGATTCTGTGAGAAACTCACCTCCCAAAGCAACACGGGAGCAGCTGTTGGCTGCAGCAATGACTGTGAGAGGAAGGGCACCTCCTTGGCCAGGAGGCGAGAGAGATGACCCAGCACTGTGGGGCAGGAGCTAACTGGAGGGTCCCCAGTGGGGTGGGAAATGGAAGCCAAGGCAAGCATCCTCCTAGCTCAGGGGAGACCTGGCAGCCAGGATTAGCTCCTGAGCAGACACAGTGGCCAAGACTGCCTGGCACCTCCCCACAGACCCAGGGGACACCGTCTGGGGCTGGACAGGGCTTTTCTATCCCGCCAAGCTGGCAGGACACAAAGGTCACATCCTCATGAGGACATGGCCCAGTAAGGGACTGCGCTGACAGCCCGCCTCTCAAAGAAACTGGGCCTGGCGAGTTTTTGCTGGAAGCCACATCCTTTTGGGAAAAGGAAAGGCCCGTCCCCAAATCTAATTTTTAAAGAAAGCCCATGAATCATAACCTAAACGGCTCCATTACCCATGACTGCATGGTGATCCACCTCAGCCCTCTGCCTGCTCCAGCTGCTGGAAAAGCCGTGAAGGTCCCTGTCGTTAGCACTGGCCTTCCCTGAGCCCAAGACACTCTCTCAGAGATCTCCAGCTCAGTGGGGACCAACAGTGAGCTTCCATGAGATACCCCACATCTCCCCTCATGGCCTGCTCCTACAAGTGACCATTCAGTCCCCAACTAGCCCTCAGCCAATACGGCCTTCGAACCCAGTCACAGGCTTTGGTGTCCAAGCAGCACAGATGCCAAATGACAATACATCATTATGATAGAAGTATATAATGAATCCTCAAAGCTTGCCTGGAACATAGGTAAGTGGTCAGTAGTTTCATCTCTGAATATTGAGATTAATTCCCATCTGTGTGAAATGGACCCATCGCCCACCCCAAAATGCAGACTCCCTTCTGGCTGCACAGAGGGATGCCTGGCGCCTCTGGTCACTTCCACACCTCGCCCGGCACCCCCGCTGCCTTGTGAAGTCTGGAAAGAGCCGCTCTTGATCTCAAGCCGGCCATGTCCATTCCTGACCCCTGCCCTTCGGTCTCCTGGGAAGAACGCCTGTGGCCCAGGGGTGGAGAAATGTACCTTATTCCCAAACAGGCCATCTGTCTGGAACTTGAGTCTCTTCGCTCCCTGCCTGACTCATCAATAAGTCTGTCTGCCTCTCTTCTCACTTCGTAGTGATTCGGTGGTGTACTCTCAGAGTGCCTGTTCCCATGGGATGGCGTAACCAAGATACCATGTGCAATATGCCTGTAGTATTTCTTGAAGGCCAGTTGGCTGAGTTCAAGTTTATTTTTAAAAGGTTTTATTAGAAGTGCTGGTAGGGACAAAATGTCAGCGTTGACCAAGTAAAATACCAAACGACTTAGTGTTGTGTCAGAAATAGCCAAACACCGCGTCCCAAGGCCCTCGAGGTGGATGGCCCACTTCCGGGAATCTGACGGTCCAAGTACAAAATGCTCACTGCAGCGTTACTTGGGATACAATATGGGGCACTCGGGATGGTCAACACTGGGAAAATTCTCAACTTTAACAGAGGAGGCAGCCTCTAATGGTGATTTCAAACGACCAAAAAAGGGGTTTTAAGGGTATGTGGTGTGGGAGCAAGGAGAAAGTTGCCTCACTGAACATACGCCATTGCATCAAACTGTAAGTGCATTATAAAAACTCCAGAGGGGGGCGCCTGGGTGGCGCAGTCGGTTAAGCGTCCGACTTCAGCCAGGTCACGATCTCGCGGTCTGTGGATTCGAGCCCCGCGTCGGGCTCTGGGCTGATGGCTCGGAGCCTGGAGCCTGTTTCCGATTCCGTGTCTCCCTCTCTTTCTGCCCCTCCCCCATTCATGCTCTGTCTCTCTCTGTCCCAAAAATAAATAAAAAACGTTGAAAAAAAAATTAAAAAAAAAAAAATAAAAACTCCAGAGGAACCTGCCAAAGTGGGAACGGGCTGGTGGAAGAGGAAGATCTTTCCTTCTTGACTCAATTTCCCTGTATACATATTTTCATATTGTGATTAATCACATTGCTATTCACAAGGGGAGACAGATTTAAAAGTCCAAAATGCTCCCTTCACAACAACTTGAATGTGTATGCTAGAACATTTCTAGCTTTGGGAGGGCATTCTGAACCTATGATTGAGGTTTCCCTTTTAGTTTTGTAACAGGAGGTAAGCCTCTGCCTAGAGAAAGCCCCAAACTTAATTCAGAATAAATTTGAAGGTGCCTTTGAGATTTGGCTCTAACCGTGTTCCTTCCTCCAGTGGGAATGTGTATGTAGCATTAAGCTGGGTATGCAGTGGGCTGTGGCCCAACACAGATGTTGAGTTGCAGCACATCAGCAAGAAGAAAGAGAAGGTGGCAGGCCAGAGGCATCACCGGCTCGTGATAGAGGGAAATGCATTACAGATGCATTTAAGTAGATTCCAGAGCTTACCTATTTTGCATCACTAAATGGTTTGATCAATTTCTTATTATACTTTCTCATTAGAAATCAAGTCAGGCATAGGGGTGCCTGAGTGGCTCAGTCGGTTGAGCGTCCAACTTCAGCTCAGGTCATGATCTCACAGTTCACGAGTTCGAGCACCACATCAGGCTCTGTGCTGACAGCTCAGAGCCTAGAGCCTGCTTCAGATTCTGTGTCCCTCTCTCTCTGCAAACCCCCTCACTTGCGCTCTGTCTCTCTCCCAAAAATTTTTAAAACATTTTTTAAAAAGAAAAAAAGAAAAAGAAATCAGTCTGGCAGAGGCACCTGGGTGGCTCAGTCAGTTAAGTGACCGACGCTTGATTTCAGTTTAGGTCATGATTTCACATTTCAGGAGATCCAGCTCCGAGTTGTGCTCTGTGCTGACAGTGCATACCCTGCTTGAGAGCCTCTCTCTGCTCCTCCCCTGCTCATGCTCTCTCTCAAAATAAATACATAAACTAAACAAACAGTCAGGAACAACTCATCAGCCAGACAACTCGTTTTAAAGAAAATGCAGCTAGAATGTTTTCCAAAGGACAAAATTTTGTGGGTTTTCTTTTAAGTTTATTTGCTTTGAGAGACACAGGAGAGAGCATAAGTGGGGGAGGGGCAGAGAGAATCCCAAACAGGCTCCATACTGCCAGCACAGAGCCCGACGTGGGGCTCAAACTCATGAAACCGTGAGACCATGACCTGAGCTGAAATCAAGTCAGATATTTAACCAACTGAGCCACCTGGGTGTCCCCAAAATTTTGTTTTTGATTGTTGTAGTAAGACATGAAAACCTTCAAAACTGGAATATAATTAATGGTAAATAAATGCATTAAAAAGTATCTGACAACAGGCATGTAAATGGTTTAACTCATTGGTGACAAGCTGGCCCTTAATATGGTTTGCCGTACTGTTGAAGGTTTTTCTTTCTTCCCCCTTCTCCGATCCACCCCCTTCACATCTCTGCAAAAACAAAAACAAAAACAAAAACAAACAAACAAAAAAAACCCCAAAACGCTGAAGCATAGCAAAACTAACATGAGAAGCTTTTTTTTCCCCCTACTGCAAGTCATACAAAATGAGTTGCTGTAATTTGATCCAAAGCATTGCAACATTTACACTTCAACTGCACTTGTAACAAGTTTGACGAAGCAGATTTGGTATGAGCAGCCTTCTCCTTCAAATGGAACAGAAGCCCATCCTTTCAGGGCTTGAAGAGCACAGTGGGACCCATTGAGGTAGGGTGCAGGCCTGTGCAGCCACCATAGCAAACAGGTCCCCTCCCTGCTGCCCCCAGTCACTGCGGCACATAATCTCCTTTGCAGCACAGATTACAGCAATTTATATGCAGTAACACAGCCTAATCCCCCAGGGCGGGCGCCAGTGCAGGTGCAGGAGGGCTGGCACTTGCTCCCCACCATGACAAGAAAGCACAAGGGGAGACCCTGAAGTCTGGGGCCAGGGCAGAGCCCCTCAGCGGCTGACAAAGTCCAGTGGGCAGGCAGCCCCGCAGGTGACAGTTCACCTTCCTGGAGGATGGACCTTTTGTTCAAAGGCAAGAGACCTGGCATCAGAATGACTCTGAAAACCTACCATTCCCCTTTACTGTCGTCCTCCTCCACGTGACCCTTCAAGGGCATAGGATTGAGGCAAAATGTGACTGTCATTTTGCTCAATCACACATGACAATGGTAAGCGTCTCTAGCCTGCTGGGAGTGAAGATGTGCGTTAGCTGCGTCCCTGCACCTGCTGTCTGAGCAGCAGAGGAAGCACACGCCCGCTGAATTGGAGGTGAGGCTGGGCGAGCTTTGTGAATGGGATGTGTCAAAAGGCTGGGCAGGAAGGGAGCACAGTCTTGGCCCACAGAGATCAAGAGCTTGATCCCGCTGGGTTGATGGGAGTTTGGGGAGACTAGGGAAAGGTCAGGGCTACTTCTGTGTTCCCCCAGCTGTGGGTGCACCAGCAGCACCTGCCCCTTCTCCCTCAGCACCCTGTGAGAGGGAATGCATCCCCTTCACTCCCAGCTGTCACTCTGCAGCCAAGAGGGACGGACAGTCATGTGACCTACAGTTTGTGACACATGGCCTGGTCTCCAAACACCAAAGTCCTGAAATGCTATGGTCCACATGCATACTATGGCCTCATGTTGGCCCAGAAGAGCAGGACTGGGAAAACAATCCCACCTTCCAGAGGGGAGGTGCCATGAGCGTCTGCCCCACAAGCCTCTCCCACTCCCACTCCGGACAGGGCTCCCACACGTGTCCCCACAACGCCCCAAAGCCCACCGGTCCCGCCCTGCCCTCCAGAAATATGTCCACCAGTCATGAGCGGACCAGGTCCACCGCTGTCGTGTGGTAAGAAGAGGCTCACACAGGCCCAGGTGCCCCAGCAAGCATGTGGTTCTCATTTGTGTAAATGAATTGTTTCAAATGCTACCAATCTAGTTCACACACGTTTCGCACCACCCATTCCCCACCAGGACACACAAAGCCGGTGGTTCTTTGTGGGAGGGACCTCAGGGCTGGACGGTTAGAGGAGGAGGAAGGCTCCATTTCCCCCCTTTGTGCAGCATTGTGATCTCTTCCCCCTTCCAACCATCTCCACATATTCTTCATTTCTAGATACTGTTAACAAGGGCTATCTGGTTTGTGGGGTTATGGGCCATTTCAATACTTCTCTATATTTAAAATAAAGCAATGCATACTAAGTATAAATAAAGTAACAATGAAACAAAGCGTATCTCAAGTAGAGGGCCTTCAGAGGTTTAAGGGAAGAAGCAATTACTTCCAGGTCATGGGTATGGATGGGCCACAAGGTCACAGCCAATGCAGTGACAGGTAGGCAGGTCAGCTGGACATTCCACTGGGAGGAACGCATACAGACGGGGCACCATGCACTAATAGCAAGGCTGGGGACAGCGTAGGACACAGACAAGAGGGCTCAACGTGCCAGGGTACCGCTGGGAAGAGATCCAGATGCACTCGAGGGGCTGGAGTGAGGGAGACATTATCACATGACCATGGAATGAAGTCCAGCTGGGTCACATCTATGCTGGAAGGGTCCAGGATGAACCCAGAGTGGTCAGGGTGAGAGTTTCAGTTGGCTCCTGGAGAATGAGTCCGGGTGGCCAGTGGAGTGGTGTGCAGAGAGTGCTCCAGACAGAGGCCAGAGCAGGAAAGAGACTGATGACCCCACAAACTTACAGCCCAGTTTGGCTGGAGGCTCCTGAGGAGGGGGCTCACAGTCTTCTCCCAGGCAGGAAGACACTAAAGCTGCTGATTGAGAAGAGAGATCCTGGCGGGATACACGAGGAGAGGCCAGGAGGAGAGCGAACCAAGAGGCCAGTGAGCACAGAGTCTGGGCATGGCACCACCAAAGAGGGAACCAGAAGGAAGGGGTCCAGCAGCATTCCTAAAGACTGAATCTCGAGGAAGGGAGGGCAGCACCTCCGTAAACATCCACACGACATCAGGAAGTGGAATAGACGAGCACGAGTGGGAGTAGGAAGGAAACAGTGAACTTGAACAAAGCGTCACCAAGACACTGGATGGCCATTCAAGCTTGAGAAGGAAACTGCTCATACCCCGTCCTAAATCCCTCTAGTTAACGAGTATGATGGAGAACTTACTTTGTCATCAGGACGCATACTGTGCTCTTCCTTACTGAAGAATAAAAACATCTGTGCTTTTTTTCCAAAGGAAAACTAAACATCCCCACAAAGTAAATGACAATTAGGCTGAATGGCAGCAATCCCTCCCGAGAGCACAATGTTATTATACTGGGTCTTAACTGTCATTACACGGTAAGTACCTGTCCCGGACTGGAACTGGCATCCACACAGCTTGCTCCCTTGGCATCAAAGATCTAAACTTTTTTTGATTCTTGGATTATAGAGCAACCATACACAATTTATCCTGTAGTTAGATCTAGCCTAAAACCCCGAGAACGTTCGTGCACACAGTAGCACGTGGGCACTGGTTAAAATGCAGATTCCAATGGGCGTAGTCAGTCCAATATGGGGCCAGGAAGGTGCATCCGTACCAGGAAGCCAGATGGGGCATGGAGTGGGTTTGAAGACCCTTGTTCTAGAGAACAGAGAATGGACAAGCTGAAGAGGAACAAAGGACAGATTCACTGGAGGGGGGTGGGGGGAGAGGAAGAGGCACTTGAAAGTTTCATTTCACTCCCAAACTGCATTCTACATAAATATTCCCCCTGAAATAACTTGAAAAACTTTATAAATCAGTGTTTCATGTTTTTACTCTCCAAATGTTATACAATTCTTTAGCTAAAACAGGAGTAATGAGACAAAATGGTCCTGAAAAGTACAATAGAAAAATACTGTTGACTGGTTTATTTTCCCGAATGAGCAACAGACTATTTACAAATAAGCAGATCTCCAACGATGTGTATTAAAATGGCAAGTCTATTACTGTTTGAAATCTAAATGAAAAAGAAAATTTATTAAGGCACATTTGATCTGTGAGTTTTTAAAACAAACGAACTTTCTGGTGTAATGACAGATTTCACTTTTGTCCCCAAAACATGTGAGCACCAAAATTGTCAAAGAACACTTAATATTTAGTAAAACAGTAAGGAATGTAAAAATTGAGGAGGGAAAAGCATTTTCAAAAGGAAATCTTTGGAGATCAGTTTACTGCAAATAAAATAACACTAAACACACTCCTGATACACATAAATACTAATAGCTAAACAGGTACTTGAGAAATGGCCGAGCTCTAAACAATGGATATTAAATAAATTAAAGGTATTTCAGATACAAAGAATAAAACAAAACAGTAATTAAAGATTGAAACAGCCAACTCCACCGATGTAACACAGACAGGATGAACAAAACCAAAATACATTTTCCCCCAATGCTTTCATTAGGGCGGGTTTTTGTTTCTGTTTTAGCTTGTGTACATTAGATTTATTACAATAATTCTTCCTTGCCATTCCAAATATTAATAGTGTACCCTTTAAAGATGAGAAAAAACAAAAAACAAAAAAACAAATCCTTCTTGGAATTTAATGCCAGGTCCATTAAGCCACACAAATTACGACGACAGCCATTCATCTTACTGTGCCTTTCTCCCCTTGCTTTTAAAACAACTCCGTGACCACAATGAGCACAAGTTGGGGGAAAGAATCAACTTTGGAAAGCTCTCCCGACAATGATGATACAACTTATTATCACATTTCCTTATTTTACAATTAGAACATGAAATGGCTTAAAAAAAAAAAAATCGCCATTGAAAAAAAAAAGACAAAAGGTCGAATCTGTGCAACATTACCAGTTACAACAAAACATGTACCAGAGTTACAGTGTTCTGTTACATTAATACTTTGCAGGAACGTTCATGTTTTCTACCATAGGACCACAGCAAAGGGGTCTGAAAAGAAACGCATAAAACACAACGAAACACGACAAGAAAGTTCTGTCCATCAGGTACATTTCAAGTCATTATCAAGCAGGCCTGCTACATGACGTTCAGCAAGAAAATGTGCTCAAAGGCAAACATGATCACATTTTTGTTCAAAAAGCTCAATCATCAAGGAGTCCTTTGTAAGAAAATCATGTGTAAAATATAATCCTTGTATGGACTTCGAAAACGGATCATACAAAAAATTTTTGAAAAATAAATTAGATAATTAAAAACGTCTCTTCCAGCAAAGCTGGACCTTAGGCTGTCCTCACTGAGCCACTGTTATTGCTGTTTTTACTGTAACTTGGGTCGTTTTTTTCCAGCCACATTTCAGCCAGCTGCTGTGTGGACCCATATGTGGATGCTTTGGACCCCAAGCACATTTTGTACTGTTTGGGATCGAGATTGGGATCACAAAAGACAGGATGGTGAACGTGGACTACTCCCACTTCTTGGCTCCTAAATGTCTTCAAACCTGCCTGGACAACCTTGTTGAAAAGGTCCACATCCTCGAGCCCCCAGCCCTGGATGGAAACATCAAAGCCGCCTACTCGGACAAGATCTCCCTTGTAAATGCAAGTAATGCCAAACCCATAGTTTCTCCAGAAGCCAGTTTTCTGAGTGAAGGCAAAATGGTTATCACTGGGAACTTTCCCACTATAAACAATCTTTGGATCGTACTGGCTAAAGATGATTGGAAAATATATCTGTTGGCCCAGAACTGTGTTTGCTCGACATCGTTGAAGGAATTCTGTAGTAAACACGAGGTCAACGTCACAGAAAAAGAGCAGAGACTCGTTACTGAACTGGGAAGACCCTACTTCAAGGGCCAGAGCTCTTGAAAACTCTCCAGACACAGGCAAAATCTGCATGTCAGCTTTAGGGTACTTAATGCGATAATCTCTCATGAGTTCAACTTGTTTGGCCTTGTCAGGGTTCGAGTCAGAATTGAAAAGCAGAACCACGAGCTTGACGTTCTGATTGGGAATGAGACACGTCTTCTCGAAGTTTCCCATGAATCTCACAAACATGTCGAAACGCCCAGACAATGGAATCAATATATTTATCTTTTTCTCTTTGGGTTCTTTGTGCTCGTTCTTTGATCCAGGGAGCTGAAAGGGAACAAGTTTCTTCAGGGAATTTGAGAGAAAGGACAAGGATCCGGATTCCTGATTGATTTTGTTGGCCAATTCCTTTGCATCCAGTTCCTCGTGCTCCACAAACTGGATCTTGCTGAAGGTCTGCTGTAAATATGCGTGTCGCCGGACGGGAACAGTCATTTTTTTCCCTTTGTGCTTTTTGTACAGAAGGAGCAGGTCCAGGATGTATTCGGCCCCATACATGGGGTTCACCCGGCGGTAGCCATACTGTATCTCCTTGAAGTCAATAATGCGTCCTCTGGTCTTGGCATTGGCATTGATCATCTCCATGACCTGCATGACAATGTCATCCAAGGCCTCCCTCTGAGCGGAGTCCATCCCTCTCCGAGGCGGCTGGCCCTCAGCCGCAGAATATAAGTATTTCCCAGTCAGAAACTCCCACTCCAGGATCTCCTCCCGCTGGCGGGGCTGAAACCTCACGAAGGAAGGTGGGATTCCCAGCTGGAGGTCTTCTTTGTGAATCTCCGTGTTGCTGTATCTGCCCATCAGGACGATCTCTCGGTGGAGCTGGATGGTGCGGTGGCGAAGCTCGGCTATCTTGCGGCTGAGCATGTAGCTGTGGAGCCGGTACTGGTAGGGTGGGTTTTTGTTGGGGTGCAGGGTGATGGCTCGGTGAATTTTACTATTATGGAGATCTCTAATGTACCCCTTTTTGTTCTGTTCGTAATTCTCATAAAAAAGCTGCTGCATCTGTTAAGGAAAAACAAAAAAAGATGATGGCTAGGTTAGTATCACGTGACTCTGTCCCTCTAGTCTCGCATTTCCTTACACACCTGCAAAGTCTTCAAAAAAATCTAAATATTTGAAACCTTTCCAAATGAGCCACCACGGCATACCAGAAGCCTTAGGTAAAGCCCAATCTCCAGCAGTCTAATGGGATGAAATGAGTAAGAAATATGAACTGCATCAAGAAATAAGCCTTCATCAATAACCAGAGTTGGCCAATATAATTCTGAAGGCAAACCGAATTTTAAGAAAGTTTTCCTATAGAAAAGGTGTAATCTTCAGATCACAGTCAGCATACCTGGGAGAGAATGTCATCCTGGGTCCCCACCAAGCTCATGTAAGGGACCCAAGAGCCGAGGTCCCCCCTCCTGAAGACTGGCCCCCGGTGGGAGCTGCTGCCCAGCTGGAAGAGCAGACCCTACAGCTACCCTGACACAGGAAGTGCCCGCATTGATGGTGTAAAGAGAAAAACTCCAGGAGCGGGACCTGACGCAGGACTAACACTGCTTCCAGGGAGCTGAAGACAAGGAAAGGGGAGGAGGCCTGCCGTCTGGAAGGGCATGCTGCAGGCCAAGCCAAGGTTCTGCAAGGTCACTGGAAGTGAGCACTCTGACTTGCTTGTTCCTAGTGTCAAGTGCACCTCCCCACGGCCTCTGTGCAGGCAGGAGAGGGTCTGCTCACTTAGCACCGGGGCTCCAGCACTGGCACAGGGCAGCACACGGCGGGCTCAGAATGTCCAGCTAAAAGGCAGGCAACCCAAACGGGCCCATTATTCCACCAACTTGTCCCCTGTCCTGGGACACTGGCTTGGGGGGAGCAGGGGGGACAAAGGTTTGAGGTCCATCAGCCCAAATGCGGCATGTTCCTTAAGTCAGATAGAGAATATACCTAATTCCCCTGAACATCCGAGCGGTGAGATGATGAGTATCTACAAAGCCTTCTGGAACGAAGAATAAAAATCTGCAAAAACCATTCAATAATATTGAAGTTGGTATGTGATAAATTAGTCCTGTTTCATTTGTGGGTCATTTTGGGGTTTTGTTCATATTGCTAAATACTAATGCTTGATAGGGTGATATGTATGTGAACCAAGCAGTTTATGTGCCTTTGGAAAGTCTTATTTTTTTTTTTTTCTGAGACATGGCAATCAATGTAACAGTAAAATATGGGTTAGCATTTTTACATCCGGTTTTCTTCTTCGATATGATACTACAAACTACCAATAAATAAAGCCAATAAGAAAAAAAGGGGAAATACTTCCACAGAATGGTGAGAGAGATAGAAACAGAGAGAGAAAGACAGAGAGGAAGAGGGGGCAAAGAATACAGGCCAGGTTCTGAGCAAGGCCTCCACCCATATTCACTCCCTCGCTCAATTCTCAGGGAGCCACGAGTCTGGCAAATGCTGACCTTCTCAAACTCGGCCCTTTGCTCTTCTGGACGCCTGTGAGGTCCGTTCTCAGAGCAGGACTTAGCCTGGAATAAGACAACATCTCGGAAGTGCCCTGTTTCCAACTTTCTTCCCACAAGGTCTGTGATCAACATGTGACCTGGGTGCATGGGATCAGCCACTGAGGTAGTTCCCAAATTTTAAATTAATTAGAAAAAGCAGTCAGGTGTCAAAGAAGCTAGAAGGCAGGCAGAGCGTGCCGAACCTGGGAGAGCATCCCCGCCGTTGTGGTGTGCCAGGAGGCGCTGGGCGCACGCAGGGTGCTCCCTGACCGGCCTGCAGGGCCCCTCGTAGTTTCTGCTCCCAGGGGAGAGCATACAACACAGGCACTCACTGATGTGCGACTTTACACACGTCTTCTGTCATTTACCAGGCAATGCGGGAGAGCAAAACTCCAATGCTGGACTCAAACGGGCAGAAGCAAGGCTGCAGTCTGGGATGTGCTTAGGGAAAGCAGGGCGCCCGGACTCCCCTTACCCCTGTGGGCCCCAACAGCAGCCTGGAGGCCCTTCCTCCAGTTATCTGAGTCCTGCTGCCTCCCCCCTCCCCTGAGGATGCCACCTGGGTGCAGGGGAGCTCCGGAAAGGACACAGCGGTGCCCCCACCACCACAGCAAAGGAATCAGCAATGGCCCAGGGCTCCATGCCTGCGGACTAGTAAAACAACTACTGTATGAGAGACGGAAAGCTATGTAATAATTTATATGTATTTGTTATGATGACATAGTATTTTCATTTTGTCCATTTAAAATTTTTAACAGTGGGCATGAAGAACCATGGCTTGTTTTAAAGGTCTCTCCATTTGCAAGAATGTAAACACAATGAACCATACAAGCTGCTTTCCAAAATTAGGTCAGAAGAGCCTGAAGCCGGTGGTGCTCCTCCCCCCTCCGGCCCTTGCCCCCTGCAGACAGTTAGTGCTGCCCAGCCCACCTCCCCGGGGTCTCAGGCCTTCTCTTCTCTCTCCAGGCTGGGCTATGCCTCCTCAGGGCTTCCCAATGGGGCTCCCTGCAGAATTCTGTTCTCCTTCCCTCAGGGCCATTTTGACACAGTAGCAAAAATGGTCTTAAAATACAAATCAGAGGCTTATGGCTAAAAATGAAGTCCTAGAACCTATATGATTCTTTCCAAATTATCTCTTCAAAGAGAAGAAAGAAGAAAGAAAGGAATAAACCCACAAGGACCAAGAGAATGGGAGAGGAAACACAGTAGGTAAGAGATGCCCCCAAATGCTGAGGACATGAAAAGGGAGCCAAGGAAGATGGCAGCTAACGGCCTGCTCTAAACAGTAACCCAATGTGCCCTTCAGAACCCCAGGAAAGGTGCTGTGAAAGGCAGGGGTGAGGCCCAGTGCTGGACCCAGCGAAACCATAGGCACATGGAGGGAGGAGAGCGCTGGCAGATGTCCAGCATCTTCAAAGACATGCTCCAGGTTACTCTGCCATTTAGATGATGGGGGTGTTGCCCAAATTCATGTTAGGACTGCCCACCAACTGTAACGGAATCGGGATGCACGAGAAGCAAGTATTGGAGGTTTCTTAACACGGTCATCATTTACAGTAGTTGTTCCAGAAGAGATCTGTCTACAGGCTCCTTCCCTCACTCCTCTAGGACTTAGTTCACTGAACAGCTGGGCAGGGATGAAAGCAAGGCTGACAGCTTGAGGGAAATGAACGTCTAAAGAGCAGGGCTCCCAGCCCTTTCCTCAACTGGGTCTCAGAGCACTCACCCTCCACTCTCCATTCCCAGTAGGAGACTGGAAGAGTCTTTTCTGCATCAATTAAACATTCCCATAGATTATCTGGAGTCCTCCTGCAGAAGGGATCGCCCAAGGCCAGATCACTACAGCTATGACACTAGTTTAAGGAATCTTGCCTACAGGGCTTTCAGTTAGCTTCTTCAATGCCTGAGTCTTCCTTGATCATCAACAGCCAGGGACCATCAGGCAGCTGAAGGAGGGTTCCAACAGGAAAGATGGAGACAGAACACAGAAACAAAAGATTGCCGGAAAGAGAAACAATGCAGTGAACAGAAGAGAAACTCAACAACGGAAACAAAAAACAAACCTGTAGCACATTCACACAGGAGACAAGGCACTCGTGCAACAAAAACTGAATACTGTAAAAAAAAAAAAAAAAAATCAGAAAAACCAAAAAAGCTCTTGAAAATAAACATAAAATAGCCAAAGAAAAAAAGGAGAGTTTGAGGATAAAGCTGAAGGACATCCCAGAAAAGAGAGATGAAAACAAAATCAGGAAACAGAAAAGTATTCATTCCAAAAAGAGAAAAGCACATGAGGGAGAGAGTAACAATACAGAAAATGGGCTCAGAATTAAAGACACAGTTGCTGAATTAAACCCCAATTACCTAGTACTAAGAGTACAAACTCAGAACACCACGATAAAGCAATCTGAAAAACTTCCAAAGAGGAGGAAAAGGGCCATGTATAAATTAACCTGAAACTAGAGTGCTCTGTCCTGACTGGAAGAGAAAGACCAATGCCTTATTAAAAGCAGGGGGGGAGTGAAAGTTATTCTCAATGGAGAATTCTCTTCCCAACCAAACGACCCATCAAGTAGGAGGGTAGAAGGGAGATCTTCAGACATTCAAGGACGGTTTTACCTCGTACTCATTCCATCCCAGCTATGAAAGGATATGCCCCTCTAGAGTGAGGGAATACATCTAGAAAGATGATCACATAGGATCCTGGAATCAAAAGGTACAACAGAGAAGAAAGC
This sequence comes from Herpailurus yagouaroundi, assembly GCF_014898765.1. Taxonomy (NCBI): domain Eukaryota; kingdom Metazoa; phylum Chordata; class Mammalia; order Carnivora; family Felidae; genus Herpailurus; species Herpailurus yagouaroundi. The sequence goes on from NW_024412416.1 coordinate 19,513,356, forward strand.
AAAGAGAGCCCCAGAAAGACAGTGCAAGTAAGCCCCATAAGAAGAGTGCAATGGACTGGATGTCTGCGGACTCCCAATTCACCCCAAATGACATGCTGAAGTGCTCTCAATGTGATGTTATCTGGAGGTGGCACCTCTGGAAGGTGACTGAATTTAGATGAAGTCATGAGGATGAGGCCCCTGCGGTGGGATGGGGGCCTGTATAAGGGGGTAAAGGGACCAGAGCACTCAGTCCCCACCAAGACGGTACACAAGAAAGCAGGTCTGTAAACCAGGCAGATGGTCGTCACCAGAACCTGACCATGCAGATACCTTCATCTCAGACCTCCAGCCTCCAGAACTGTGAGAAATACATTTCTGCTGTTTAAACCACCCAGTTGACAGTGTTTTTGCTCTGGCAGCCAGGACAGACTTGAGACAAAGAGTTCTAGAGCAGACTGGGGGAACTGGTATCCAGACATTCACTACATCTCCAGAGTCTGGCTCACATTGGACACAAGACGCTCAGCAGGTATTTGGTGAATTTATGATAAACAGGAAAGTCTTTACGCACAGCAGGTATCAAGATACTGTGGCATGATTTAATGCAGAAGAACACAGATGACGAGGGCTGACAGACACGAGATCCTCAGTAACTAACGATGAGGGACAAGCCTGAGGTCCCTCTGGCTAGAATATATTTTGGAATGTAAAAATCAGCAGTGTATTTTGGGGAAAAATAAGTACCCTTCCAGACAAAGGATGTAGTTGTTATTTGTCCTTTACTCCCTAGAAAACTGAGTCCGTGACTACACATTTTATTCTTGGCTATCAAAACCCTATGCATGGAGAGTGATCTCCAAAGGGAGTCCTCTGTGCAGTGCATGGTCTGCTGCACATAACTGCTGCTTCTTACAGGCTCACCAGGACATCACATCCCCGAACACTTTCAGGACTACATTTCTCAACATCTTTTAGAGGCCGTCTGCGGCTATGACTTTCATAGTGTCGGACGTCTCGGCAAGCTTCACCCAAAACAGAGTATGTGTGCTAAAGGCATAAACACAAAGAAAATTCTTGACATTTGACTAACGGGCTTATGGAAGCCTTAAAATCCCCAGGAACGATTACAGACTGAGAATGTGAACTTAGAGGAAAGTTGTAGGTATCTTCTGACTAACCTCTAAAAATCTGAATGAAAGGAATGTTATGTTATATCCTTTTTTCTTTTTAAATGAAGAAATCTTTCACAAGACAGAGATCGCGTGAGCGTGTGTGTTCGGGGGGAACAGCACTTATTTTGTTACAAATGAGGCCAAGTCTAGGCCCAGACTAGCTCGTGCTCTCCCCTCCTGTATCACCCCCAAAGGATTTACTTAGTACACTAATATTACTACAAAATAAACATTTTAGACAAAGAAGCCACCCACCTGACAGACTGGATGGAAAAGACACCTGCTATGATCCTAAGAAAAATCTAAATAAATAGCTCCTTGTCTAAAAGAGCACTTTACAGGTGAGCTGACAGAATGTCTACAGGTGAGGCCATGCACCTCCACAGAAGGGTACTGATGCTGATACTAAGACCCTGCCCAAATCGGCTTCTAGTGGCACCTTTTGTTCATTCAGCACATTTAACAAATGCCATCAACTTCTATACAAAGCCTTATTACAAAATGGCTTCGGAGGAAAGGTAAGGAAAAAGGTTGTGAGTGCGCAACACCACCCCCCTCCATCTATCCCCTTCCACTTTTACCCCGTCACCTTTTCCACCTGTTCACATCAAGGGATCTTAGTGCTTTTGGATCTCATGTCTGCCTTTGTAGTATTTTAGGCATTTGCTTTTGCTCTGGGGATCCCTTGCGAAGTTCTCCTCAAATTATCTTTGTTTTTATCTTCACTAGTTCCTAGTTTCCTGCTGTCATTTGGGTTTTGCCGTTAAAGATGCCTGGTTGCATTTAAGAATGCTGCAGGTGAGATGAAATCAAGCCATTTTGCTCTGGGGCACTTGAATGAGGAACAGTTGGATCATTAAGGTGAACATCTGTACCTTCTATTATGCACTGTCCCTCTTTTCCTCAAATTATGGCTAACGTGCTGTTCACTACAATGTTCCCCACTAAGCAGATAAGAGGCAGGTACCATTTAATTTCTGGACTCCAGGCAATTGCCTAGATTCAACAGGAATGAAGTCCTCTACCTTTAAGAGGTATAATTACGTGACTAAAGTAAGTGTTTAGCAATTTAGTGGTAATAGAAATAAACTACTATTTCTCTGTGAGAAAGTTCAGAATGTAACAATTTAAAATAAACATTCAGAAATAAGACTATATGGAGACATTTATCGCTTTTATGCTACTAGTGAGTTGTAAGACCTTGGAGGAGTCACTTGCATTTGTTGGGTCTCAAAGTTTTCTCGTTTATTGAATGTCTATATCGTACTAAAGGTTCCTTCAGTGTGAAGAATTCTAAGATGGGATCTACGTGCTAGTTTCATAACCAATCACATAGGATTCTAAAGTCATGCTGTGATGTTCTACCCATCCATCCTGATATGGTTGAAGATACAGCATTAGAAACGTTACAAGATTCTACCTTCACTGAGTCAAACTGTTTGGAGCATTAAAAGATACCACTACATCCCAGTTAACTGCTCCCGTCTTATAAAAGCAAACCTCCAATTCTTCTTCTTTTTTTAATGGTTACTTACTTACTTACTTACTTATTTGGGGGGTGGGGGGGGAGTGCGAGGAAGGGGCAGAGTTAAAGAGACAGAGAATCTTAAGCAGTCTCCACGCTCAGCGCAAAGCCCAACATGGGACTCAGTCTTACAACCATGAGATCATGCCATGAGCCGAAATCAAGAGTCAGAGGCTTAACTGACTGAGCCATCCAGGGGCCCTGCAAACCTCCAATTCTGCTATAAAAATAGTTAAGGATAGGAGATTCATAACAGGTCATTGTAGTAATTCCATGCGGCAACAAATATGTAGTTTGTTTGTTACAAAGCATTCAAATTTAAATTTTAAGAAAACTTCATTATTATGTAGTATAGTTCAATAATCTGTCACTCGGCACATTCCTTCCAAGAATATTACATAATGGGAAGTTAAAAAGTACTGCAGGAGAAAACACAAATCTGGCATTCAGGTTTCTTTTATAATCACAAGGTCATTTCTTGCATAAAAAACAAGGAAGAAAGCCTTTTTAAAACACATACAGCACCACTGATGGTTTAATTTCCAGTGTCCATAATACAGCTCTTAAGCTTTGTTCTAAAAAGTGTCCCCATAACCTTGGACTCCGGAAAAGCCATCTCCTGTACTGTGAGATGTTTCAGAACTGTGACTCATTCTATGGTAAATCTGAGAGGGGCTAACAAATATCAAGGTCACGCTATTCCCAGGAACTTCTAGCCCAGCTGGGAACACCCATCAACTACCCACATCTAATCTTCAGTTAACAAATAGCGACTGCTACAGTCTTCATTAGCAAATGTCCTTGGCATCCTCTGCAAGGAAGGCCAACATTCTCATTAAGTCACGGTTCTCCCCATTAACTGTTTACATTAGTGTCCATCATTAAATATGTATTTCAGCTGCATCAACAGACTATCACTGCTCCAGATCGATGGATATTTCTTCATTCTGATTTATGCAGCATTTCAATTCTTTGCAGAGAATTTTTCTTATCCTTTTCTGCTGAAAAATGTTTCAAAGAAAATATGGGTTGCCTAAATGTCAGGAGATCATAACTGGTAACAGTTTCAAAACCATCTCACTCACAGTTTTAAATATTTAAATTAACATTCTCATATACCTATAGGTAGGGTTTTTCCAGAGAATTTACTGGCTGAAGCAGGACCTTTAGAGATGAAAGAGAAAATGTGTTAATAAATTAGGCCAAGATCACTGGCGTAAACTGGCCTGTCCATGGCTCTCGGGACATATGGTCACTCCACATGCCCCTATTAGGTCTCTCTCCTAATGCGTTTGTATAGGCTTTGCCAATATGCATTCAATTAATAAATTCAATGATTAGGTGCTTTGTATTTTAAAGAGTTCATTTAAAAAAGCAAATTTTTTCATGGGAATTATGCTGGGCCTCTAGTGGTAAAAAAAAAAAAAAGAAAGAAAGAAAGAAAGAAAAATAATAAGAGCTGTATGTTTGTGTCTTGATCCATTAGTGCCAAAATCTGAAATCCAAATACCTTTTTGAGAAGTCTGACGCACTTCAAAAGACCTGAGAACTCAGCTTGGCAAACTATTATGAAAACTGTCCGTAGTAAGGTAATACTTCTACATAAAACAATAAGCAAAGTGATCGAACTGAAATCAATAGAGTCTGCGGGTGAACATTTCGTGGTCTGAATAGTCAACAGCGGCAGTGGAAAGAGAACGCCTTTATCTGCTAGTCAGAAAACTATCTAAACTTCCATCTCTGCTCTTTACTAACGGTTGACCTTGTGGGAGTCAATTAAGCTTTCCGGGCACTGCCTTTCCCCACCCCCCCCCACCCCCTACCATAGATAAAGAAGCAATGTGGCAGCATTATGAAGAATGAATGTATGCACAATTATCTTCAAAAGAACAAAGTCTTGCGCAAATGTGGCACCAAATACTTACTGAACACATTAAAGGCACCCTACGAGGCAGGGAAAATCTAAAAGGTCAAGTACAAAGAAAAGATAAGCTTGCACACAAAGATAAAGCACACAGTGCACAGCACTACCACCTGGGCCCTCAGCCTGCTCTTAAGGGAAGTGTATGAAGGGCTCTCCCTCTGTATAGGTGTTTCTCTAAAACCTGACTCACAGCAGGTGCCCGGGTCCAGTCACCGTTGGCCACCAGCTGGCCACCACATACGCGTCCCCTCACAGTGCTCCTTCCTAACGCTAGTCCCTTTGTGGCCACATACAGCTCTCACCCTGGAGCAAATAACCATAGGAAAAGCAACTTAAGCTATAGCCTAAGGGATTGCCAAAAAACAAACAAAAACAGAAATAAAACTAAAAACAATCTTACGGGGCAATATTGGGGAAGTGCACCAGGTTAGGGAAGTTGGAGGACAGGGACACATAGGAACACAGGCCCAGTGGGTTCAGATATGATTTTTTTTACAGAAAAGGTAGAAATATGGCTATTTTTGTATAAGTTTCCTACTTTTTATTTTTTTTATGTTTATTTTTGAAAGAGAGAGAGAAAGAGTGTGAGTAGGGGAGAGGCAGAGAGAGAGAGACAGAATCCAAAGCAGGCTCCAGGCTCTGAGCTGTCAGCACAGAGCCTGACATGAGACTGAAACTCACGAAATGTGAGATCATGACTGGAGCCGAAGTCGGATGCTCAACCAACTGAGCCACCTAGGTGCCCATAAAGTTTCCTAATTTTTAACTGTTAGCCACCAATTCAAATGTTAGAATGAGAGACAGAGAAATATGAGCCCAAATGAACCTGTGGGCCAAATGTGGCATACAAGTTCATTTCCTTCTAGGATTTTTTGAAGTCAAGATTCCTGATTTGTTGTGGAATCTCATTCTAAATAAAGACATTTTAAACCATTTTAACTTGCCACATTTATCAAGTAATATCTTACACACACACACACACACACACACACACACACACACACACACACACACCTAAAGATCCAAGCAGGCTTTGAATGATGAAGGTCCAGGAGCACCTGGATGGCACAGTCGGTTGGTTAAGCATCTGACTTCGGCTCAGGTATGAACTCACACACTCTCTCTCTCTCTCTCTCAAAAATAAAGATTAAAAAAAAATTTTTTTAATGATGAAAGTCTAATGAGTTAGGACAACCCAGTGGAGTTGCAGTCACAAGACGAGGCCACCAGAGGAGGGCAGCAAGGCCATTGGAGGGGGAGCAAGAGCACAGCCCAATTCCCGTTCACTCCAGCCTTTTGAAAGTACAGCTTCTGCTTGAGAACCTGATGGTAGATATCATGGCTTTGTTTCACACATTCAAGTCAGTATTTCTGTCACACGGTGGTGAGGGAGTCTGCATGGGGACTCCCAGGCTTAATAATCCTGCAATTAACCCCATGTAAATCTGAGAAGGGGCTCTCACTCTGCAATTACAAAGGGTTGAGTTCCTACACTTGTCTTTAAGAAATGGGGAAAGGGGAAGGAAAGGGAGTGTTTCCGGGGGAAGGGGGGAAGCTCTTAAATTCTACAGTATCAGATTTCTAGAGAAGTGATACAAATAAACATTTTCTAAACATAGGCAACCAACAAAGGAGCAAAGGCAATATAAGCTGAAGCAAAGATAGTCTTTTCAGCAAATGTTGTCAGAGCAACTGAACACTCACAAGAAAAAACAAACAAACAAAAATCAATCTGGACATCGACTTTACACCCTTCCCAGAAATTAACTCAAGACAGACCACAGATCTGAATGTAAAAACACAAAACTATAAAAGTCCTTGGAGATAACAGGAGGCAACCCAGAGAACCCTGGGTATGGAGATGACGTTTTAATACAGCACCAAAGGTGATCCATGAGAGGAATAATTGAGGAGCCGGACTTCATCAAAATTAAAAAACCTCTCTGCAAAAGACAATGTCAAAAGAATGAGAAGAAAATCCAGAGGCTGGGAGAAAATGTTTGCAAAAAACATATCTGATAAAGGACAAGTGTCCAAAATATACAAAGAACTTTCAAAACTCCCCAAAGAAGATATGCAGATGACCAATAAGCATGTGAAAAGATGTTTAACATCGTATGACATTAGAGAAATGCAAAATAAAATGAGATACCACCACAGACCTATTAAAATGGACAAAATCCAAAATACTGGTAACATTAACTGCTGGCAAGCATATGGATCAATAGACCCTCTCATGGGGCGTCTCGGTGGCTCAGGTTTTGGCTCAGGTCATGATCTCATGGTTCGTGAGTTTCAGCCCCACATTAGGCTCTGTGCTGACGATGCGGACCCTCTTAGAATTCTCTCTCTCCCTCTCTACCCCCCTCCCCTGCTCATGCTGTCTTTGTCTCTCTCAAAATAAATAAAACTTAAAAAAATAAAAAATAAAAAAATATAGGATCTCTCGTTCATGGATAGTGGGAACACAAAATGGCACAGCCTCTAAAGACATGTGGCAGTTTCTTACAAAATTAAACGTACCCTTAATTGTTAGATCTAGCAATTACATTCCTTGGTATTTAACCAACTGAATCAAAAACTTACGTCCACACAAGGTGTAGCAGCTTTAGTCATAAATTCCCAAACCTGCAGTCAACCAGTGTGTCCTTCAAGCAGGTGAATGAATAAACTGTGGTACATCCAGACAACGGAAAATTATTCAGCAATAAAAAGAAATGAGCTATCAAGCCACGGAAAGACACAGAGGAAGCTCTAATGTGTATCATTAAGCGAAAGAAGCTAATCTGAAAAGGCCACTACATACTGTACAATTCCAACTATAGGACATCCTGGAAAAGGCAAAACCATGGAGACAATAAAAGGATCAGTGGTTGCCAAGAGTTAGGGGAGAGGGGGTGCACAGAGGATTTTTAGGGAAGTGACACTACTCAGTATGATACTACAATGGTGAGAGAATGCACAACATCGAGAGGGAACTCTAAGGTAAACTAGGGACTGGGTGATTATGATGTGTCAGTGCAGGCCCACCGACTGTAACAAATGTACCATTCTGTTGGGGTGCTGATGACGTGATCGTGGGGTTGGGGGAGAGACGGGTATATGGGAACACTACAGTCTGCTCAACTTCCCTTTAAACCTCAACTGCTCTAAAAAATAGTGACTTAATTTTTTAAAAACTCACAGGCAACCTAGCAGGAAAAAAAAATCCTCAAATTATGTTTTATGTTAATGTTTTATGTTAATAAAAGTAGATTCCAGGGGAAGATAGTCAATCCTTTTTCTCTGACTTGTTATTTATAATCAATTCTTTTGTTCTTCCCTTCCACTCATTAGTCTACTCCCTGCTCTAAGCAAAACAAACCCTTTAGAGGAATATATAAAATACTCTAGGATTCAGATCCTTGTGGAAAGAGATATGTGGAAACAAAATCCAAGTGATTAACAATTCACAATGAGTTAAGATTTTTTGGTCTTTGAAGACAGCAAACTAGAAAGCCCTATACAAAAAGAAGAGTTTTTTTTTTTTTTTGAGTATTTGAACATCTCATTAGTGTACCTCCTGCCCCCCCTTCCTCCCCCTACACGCACACACTCATTTTAATCCTTACAATTTTAAACCCCTTAAGGGCAAAACCTACTTTTGCTGTAGGTGCCTAACACAAGCAGTTGCGCAATAAGCACTGGCTGAATAAATGAATGGGTGGATGTTATTTCTCCTACTTTACAAATGAGGACAAAAAAGATTAATCACTTAACACTGTAAGTGGCTCCAGGCGATATTTCAACATCACAATCACAGAGAAGCACCTTACCCAACGGAAGAGGTGACACTTTAGGAAAGAGAAGCTACATCTTACCACATGTGCCAGGCAAAGCTACCCCTGTCCTCAAGCCAACCCTGCCCCTCACATTCCCAGGCAGACCGTCCAGGGCTCGGTGGGCAGACCAGTCAAAGGCGAGACACACACTCAGCCCACCCCTCCCCCCTCCCTGGCCCCCGCTTCCCCAACTCCCAACAGATACGGCAACAGGACCTCAGAAGACAGCCCCTGAACGTGTAGATTCTGTCCTCAGAGACATGAAAGAGGAAAAGCATCATTGAGAGAGGATCTTCTAGGGGCACCTGGGGGCCTCAGTCAGTTAAGCGTCTGACTTTGGCTCAGGTCGTCATCTCACGGTTTGAGAGTTTGAGCCCCGCATCGGGGCTCAGCCTGCTATGGATCCTCTGTTCCCTTCTCTCTCTCTCTGCCCCTCCCCTGCTCTCTCTCTCTCTCTCTCTCTCTCTCTCTCTCACAAACAAAAAGAAAAAAAAAAAAGATCGATCTAGAATTTTCAAAAATCTCACGTAGGGCCCCCTAGCTGCTCCGCCAGACTGAAGTTCCTTGAAGGCAGACCTCGCCCACTATTTCTGCAGCTCCAGCACAGAGCAGAGCCCGGCATGGGACACAATCCCTTAATAAACACTGACCCAAAGGAGAAAAGGTAAACAGCTGAGAATTTTAGTGTACTGAGCACATAATCATCCTACACTTCTAAAATAACCTACCCGACTTCCAAAACCATCAACAGAACCTTTCTGTTAGTTACATGTTAGGCAACACGTTTGAACTGAAAGCGTGTCCTTTGACCCTTCAGAGGTACTTGATTTTTTTTTTTAATCCTTGTAACCTAATGGAAGTTGAACAGTTTATGATTTTAGAACATGGATAAGCAACACCTCTCAGAAGCTCCACGGGCACTTCCCACGCACTCACTCGTTCAAGCCTATGAGGTGGTGCGATTATTATCCACATTTTCAAATCAGGAGATTTGAGCTGCCCAGTGCCCCACTGTCCCAGCTGCCCGGAGGGCTATTTCATGACAGCTCGGGGGCTCTCCTGCAGGCACTGCTCTGGGTACAGGGCACACACAATGGCCAGGCAGGTCCTGTCCTGCAGCTCACACTCCAGGGCTGGGGCAGGCAGGTAACTCAAGAGAGGAGACTGGAGCCCTAAGGAAATACAGAGGGTGGGGAGGCAGGGGACAGGGGAGTGGCGGGTAGGGGCAGGCCTCTGTGGCAGGGGGAATCCGAGCAGTGACCTGACAGAAGCGAGGGGGAGGGAAGAGTTCCAAAGGCACCGTGGGTCAAAGACTAGACAATATGTGGTACTCCCTCTAGAACATTCATTTCTTCAGCAACTATGACTGACATACTCTGTGCAAGGGCCACACTAGGGGGCAAATAGCAGGAACCGTGGCCAGGACACCGGCCTGAAGGTCCACCCAGGAGCTCTCCAGACACGGTGCCAAGTCCCCTCCCAACCTGCCCATCCCTCTGTGCCAGCCCTTCCATGCTCACGGCAAGGCTCGTGCATGTGTGCAGTGGGGCCAAGCAGAAGTCTGGGGTTTAGGTAACGGAGTGAGTGTAGGGGGGAGGTATCTTAATGGTATAATCAATAAGGAAGGCTTAAAAGTTACCCCAAACTTTCTGAACAAGTATGTAAACTCCATGGAACCAAATTTTGGCCAGATGAAGCATCAAAGCAAGCAAGAGTCGAAAAGTCCCCTATTTAATGTGCACACAACACAAACATTCCTGGGGCAAAGGAAGATCTGGTGAAGACAGTACCAATCTCCTACACCAAGATGACGGGGACCTTCACTTTCTAAGAAAACCCGCTCTCTAGGCAAAGGTAGGATCATTTTCACTCTGTGAGCAGACAGACTGAGTCTCCACAATGGGGGTGTTGGGGTGGTGGTGGGGGGGGCAGAGGAGGAGGAACCATTCAGCACGGATTTCCACACCTCTCTCTCTCCACCCACTTCCTCCCTCACTTATGGGCAGCCGCCCACTGCCCTGCCCTGGCCCAGCACCAGAACAAAGTGGGCTCCCAATGCCAGCCCAGCTGTCTTTTAAAGTGGAAGTGACTCAAAAGGACTAAGCAGCTGCACCCGCCCCGTGCCCCATGGTAGTGTTCAGCAGTAAAGCCATTACTGGTAATGGTAGTGAAGTGATCTTTACCATAGAAAAAAAGAAAAGAAAGACATTCCTAAAGATAAGAACGGGCAACTGGTTTTATTACTGACATTTATTTACACATGGGCCTCCAGCACTCTAGGCTGAAGGCAAACAGAATGAAAAAGTTCATTCAAGGTAACGCTATCTCAACTAATTCAACGATTTACTCGCCTGCTTCTTCCTTGCCCTGTTCATGTGGACACATTTTACAGAGGTACCTCAGCAAGAAACAGTGGAGCAGGGTAACACTTTAAAGTACTCTATTTTGAAATGAAACATTTTCACTACAGCACTTTAGATGAGAATGTCTTAACTGTGCTTTGAAGTCTGTGGCCAATACAACTATCTAGCCATCACTCTTGCCCTTAGAGTGAGTCCTTGCTTCCTATCTAATATTCTGCACCATTAAATAACTAACAATCCGGTGCTAGGAAGAGATGGGGAGATTTGATGCTACACGCGAAAGGCAGCGGTGTTTCGTCAGTCACACCCAGAACTTTCCACTCCTGCTGGAAACACTGCACACGCACCGTCTCCAAGTCCCTGCACACTCAGACTTTCAAATTTTGCCTCTATTTCTAAATCAAACAGCAACCTCTGACTCTGTGTGCACATGTGTTGCCTGGGGGAAAGGCGAGACCGTGAGAGCTGTGACAGGTAGGGGTGGGAGATAACCACTGGTAGCTCTGAAAAGTCAAAATTCTATTTTCTTAATTTTTTTTAATGTTTATTTATTTTTGAGAGAGAGAAAGAGTGTGAGAGGGCGAGGGGCTGAGACAGTGGGAGACACAGAATCCGAAGCAGGCTCCAGGCTCCGAGCTGTCAGCAGAGTCCGATGCGGGGCACAAACCCACCATGAGATCTTGACCTGAGCTGAAGTAGGACATTTAACTGAGGGAGGCACCAGGCACCCCTCAAATTTCTATTTTCAAAAGGACACTTCTGAAAAGGATGACAAAAAGATAAGATCTCATCTACTTCTTTGCTCAAAGTTTCGATCAGATTCTACAACATGTATAACAAAGATCAAGTACACCGAAATAAAGGGGGATTTCACAAATGAAGTGTAGTCTTACAAAGAGCATTTACTGTCTACACTGCAAGCCATGTGATTTTTATTTATTTATTTTTTAATTTTTTAATGTTTATTTATTTTTGAGACAGAGAGAGACAGAGCATGAATGGGGGAGGGGCAGAGAGAGAGGGAGACACAGGATCGGAAGCAGGCTCCAGGCTCTGGGCCATCAGCCCAGAGCCCGATGCGGGGCTCGAACTCACGGACCGTGAGATCGTGACCTGAGCCGAAGTCGGACGCTCAACTGACTGAGCCACCCAGGTGCCCCGCCATGTGATTTTTAAAATGCCATCTTGTAGAAATACTCAAATCACATGATTACTATTTTTAAATCTTTTTTTATTGTTATGAAACAATATGCATTCATTATAAAATGCTGAAAAGAGGGAGAATCACAAACCTACTCTGGGCACATCTGACAAATATTCATTCTAATGTACATACTCACATATAAGGTAACAAAACCAAATACATTCTGCAGGCTATACAGTATGTATATACTTATAAGTACATTCTATTGGAGTAGTAATTCTACTTCTGAACATTTATTTTCCTGATATAGTTAACAACACTAACTCCTAACTAAAATCAAGCGATTCTGCTATTTGTCAAATCAGGACCTTTGAACCAAAGAAAAAGAAACACTAAAATTATAAGCCACAAGAAAAGCAAACATTTCATAGACGTGAGCAAACTTATAGGGTAACGTAAAGGAATAAATCATATGTCAAACAAAGGGGAGAAGTACAAATTTTTTTCACAAAAGCGGTAAGGGACAGTAACCAGAGAATTCCACATAGGTTCAAATTCAAGTTGCACATTATCTTTTTTTTTTTTTTTTTAAGTAGGCTCCAGGCCTAATGTGGAGCCCAATGAGGGGCCTGAACTCATGACCTTAAGATCAAGACCTGAGGTGAGATCAAGAGTCCAACACAACCATCTGAGCCACCCAGGCACCTCTAGTTGCACATTATCTTGACCCAAGTAAGTCAATCTATAAGTCATCTATAAATATACAAAGTAGATGTGTCTGTGAAATAAGCATACTCTAAATAAACAATGTATCACTCATCAAACCCTGGAAGTATGAACTGCACTGAAAGAAATGAAAACCTCTTTCTTTACAAGCCTCCTGGTCAGGAATTTTCTGGTGTCCCATACTGATGTGAAGTCCGGGTGTCAGACATTACTGTGCCATTGCAAAGTGGGGAGAGGTTTAATATACAACCCCTGTTCACTGGTCGAAACCAGGAAAACTCAAGAGAGGTAAAATAAAACAAGAATTCTATTCTTACTACCCGGCCATAACCACTGTTACTATCTTAGGGTCCAACTGATGTCAAAATAAATTTAAATGTGAATGCCCTGGTTTCTTCAAATGCATTGGTCTAACATGCTAAAATGTTACACTGGGTGTATGAAAGCTTAGCAGTTCACAATGAACTATAGGCATACTCCTAGAATACAAAGGAGCAATTCATGTTTACGTTTAATTATTTTATTCTTTGTTTTACCTTAAAAGTATGTAACTAAATAAATACTGAAGAATCATAAACTTTATTTTCTTCCTAAAGAAGGTAGTGTTAATCCAATTAGAGATTTTCCTTAAATTATTGACGAATTTGACTGCAAGCCCATTAATTACATTCCTTCTTTAAACATCAGGTTAAGCTTTGATAACTACCAGTAAGGCATTTCCACATTCCCCAGATGCAAATTTAATCACGAATGCATCCCCAGTCTCCATGTTATGGAAAGGATAAAGCTAAAAGCGACATAATATAAATTTAAAAGAAAACACCTTAAGGGAAACTTTCCCATTTGGACTGATTTGATGGTTTCATTCTATATTTTGAAAGTATCCCCAGGTCTTTATACCCTTACTGTTACAGCCAGAATGATTTTCTAGAAGAGAAAAATTTAGGCAAAGTATCTATGGACATCCCAAATGGTGGCATTTATACAAAGTTAAATTATAAGAGCGTCATATAAAACAAACAGTTCCTAACAGGCAATGATTCTTGCCAATGGAAATCCTTGGGAGAAGCCTATTTCCTATTTAGACCTCATAATTAGGTGCGTTTTCACCTAAAAGTTAAAAATTAAATTGTACTACACAATTGTATTTCTTCAACGTTTGACCTGGGTACACTGCCATGATTTCTAATTTTTTTTTTTTCAACGTTTTTTATTTATTTTTGGGACAGAGAGAGACAGAGCATGAACGGGGGAGGGGCAGAGAGAGAGGGAGACACAGAATCGGAAACAGGCTCCAGGCTCCGAGCCATCAGCCCAGAGCCCGACGCGGGGCTCGAACCCACGGACCACGAGATCGTGACCTGGCTGAAGTCGGACGCTCAACCGACTGCGCCACCCAGGCGCCCCAACACTGCCATGATTTCTAAAAGTGATATTCAGACGCCTTGCACTTGCAACCTGAGGAACTCAATCCACAAATCCACCATAGAGGAAAGGCTACTCTGGATGTAAAGATTCACTACAGGATGTAAAGACTGCTTTCAGTTGTATGGCAATGACTGTGACCTGACTGCCAGCATCTGTCCTCCCTTCCAGCGTGGGGACAGACGGTGGCCTGGCTCCAGCCGCCTGCCCCATCTAGTTAGGTGTGGCCACACACCCGAGTTCTCTCCCGCAAGTGTGAATGGAAGCGATGTGCTCCCCTTCCAGCTGGTGCCTCCTCCGGGCCTGGCTCTGTGTCCCCAGGCTCTTGTCCACTCCTGTGGCTCTTGTACCCACAGCCTCAGCCTCGTAACCACACAGTTGAGGAGGATGCCGCAGGCGATGGCAGGGAAGCAAAAGGAGAACATGGGTCCCTAAATGACCGTAAGGAACAGAGTCCCAGTATCCTGGAATGCCTACCTCCCAGCTCCACTGCATTCCTCAGGTGTCTGTTACAGTGTTTAGCCCTTTTGTAAGTCATAGAAGTTATAAATTTGCCTACATATTAAATACATGAGCCGATGAACAAACTACGATTTAAATCCAACTCTGCAAAATGACACCTCACAAAAAAAGCAGGACAACTATTATTTTCTGAGTAGTATTTTACATATTATTTCACGTAACTTCATGCCAGCCTTCAGTACAGGTGACCCATGAGCAGCATAGGTCTACTGACACACTGATTTTTTTCGATCAGTATAGAACAGTCCTGCAAATGTATTTTCTCTTCCTTATGATTTTCCTAACATTTTCTGTCCTCTAGCTTACCTTACTGTTATGAATACAGTACATAATATGTATACAAAATGTGTTAATTGACTTTGTTACTGGTAAAGCTTCTGATCAAAAACAGGGTATTAACAGTTAAGTTCTGGGGGAGTTAAAAGTTATACACAGGTTTTTGACTGAAGGTGGATTTCTGACCGTTAGGGCACTCCTAACCCCCCGCACTGTTCAAGGGTCAACTGGATTATTCCCATTTTACAGAGCAGAAAAAGAACTTTGAGAAATGGGTCAAACCGACAAGGCAACAGAGTAACAGCAGAGTCAAACACCCAAACACTCAGGTCTGCAACCAGAGCAGAGGTTGGCCAACATGGCCTCAGGGCCACAATCTCAAAGTGGCCTGCCGCTTGTTGGAAGTTTTACTGGAACACGCTATGTGCATTTGCTTAGCAGCTGTCTCTGGCTGCTTCTGTCGAGACCGAGACCTTATGTGCCACCAACACCTAAAATACTTACTGTCTGGCCCTTGACAGAAAAAGCCCGCTGACCCCCGATCTAGGGCCACTCACCACCACTGTGCCTCCTTGAATAGAGGTAGGCCAGCACGTGCAGACTTGCCTAAACAACACGCCTGTTCCCACCTGTGCTGTTCTCCCCACGTGGTTCACCATCCCGTCTCCTAGCTCTCTGCTCCCTGACCCCACGCCCACCTGTCTTGACCGGTGTCAGGTTGTATCTCGCCAACACACCATGTCACGCCTGTGCAAGTCAACGCCTCTGTGTTCCTACTTTTTCAGTGCTAACAGAACTCATTCCAAAAAAGTACTTTCGAAGTCAAAATCTTAGAGTTGTTCAAAAACAAACATATTTGATTCAAGCTAAATTAAAAACCTGAAAGCAATAGCACCAGAAGCAGAAAACACAATGAATCAAATTCTGCATGCCTTATACTTTGTGGTATACATTCATGCTACTTCGGTTTTGTGCATAAAAGGCAGTTTCAAGAAACTAAAAACAGACACAGCGCTCCTCAAAATAGAACCCTCAAAGACCACGAACCAGCAGCGTGTGCTCATTTTATGCCTACTTCTGACCAGCTTTCCAGCTGCGTCAGCAACTGGATATGAATGAGTCACAAAAGCTCTCGGAAGCATCACTGTGAATAAGGTACAAGAAAGTGCTTCACACACAATTCATTTCACACGACAAATATTTTGTGAATGCCCACTGTATGCCAGGCAAAGCTGTACTGTTATCCAATACAGCACGAGTAAATATTTTTAATTTCAACTACTCATCATCACCACTCAGGTGACAACCTAGGATGAGTAAGACAACATATTTTCACCAGTTGGAGTCATTTCATGAGCCAGCTTACCTTGAGAATTCTTTTTTCATTTTCATTTTTACGAGTTTCAAGGTAAAAAAAAGAGAGAGAGAGAGACAGAGAGGGAGGAAGGGAGAGACAATGACCAAAGAACGAATACTAGCTATAAACAAAATCAGGGTCTACCGTGCTGTAACACTCAATGTTCAGTATGATGCCCACGAGGCGCTGAGAAGCCAGGGCCTGCTCTGTGTCACAGACTGGATGACCTTAAGCAAATCTCAGTTTACCTGTGAAATGAGGGGGCTAAACATGAAAGTCCCTTTCCGGGTTACAATTTAGGGCAAATTAATAGTATGGACAAGTTTAAGAAGGATCATGCGAAGCCTGCTCTCCAGTCCAATAAAAACAGACAAGCTGCAGGTGACCAAACTCTGGGAAATGCAGCCCCTGGGTCTTACCGTTGCATCCACCCTCGTGCAGCCCTCGTGCAGCCCATCAGCTAAGCTCTGACCCTCCTCTTTCCCCACCTGGCTGCAGTAGAAACCTCCTGTCTTCCCTGCCCCCTGCCTTACCTTCCTCTAGGCCTGCTGGGTGGTCTTTCAAATACAGAACTCTGGTCATGTTGCCTGCTTGCTGAACTGCTTGCTGGGAATAACCGACTCCATCAAAAGAACCTCTCTGTGTAATCCCTAGGTCCCCTCACATTCCAGCTACGTCCAACAGGCCCAATTCTGTGGCAGCCTGTGGTTGGGCCAGCAGGTTTCCACTCTCTATGCAAGCCAATCTCCAGGCCTGGTCAGCCTCCCCAGGACTCATCTTTCCCTGAGCCCGGGGCTGTGGGCCCCAAAGGGCCTGTGTACTTTCTGTCACAATACCCCACTGCTCTCCCAGGATCTCCCAGATGTGCCTACAAGGCTGTGTGTGTGTCGGGAGAGCCAATGAGATATAGGAGACCAATCTCCTTTATTCTTCTTACAGAGCAGTGATTCTCCAACAGGGGCACATGGCAGAACCATGTGGGATTCTAATGCACATCCCTGGCAAAACCCACCACATAAAGAATATAAGGAGGCAAGTGTCTGCACAAAGGGACCTCAGGAAGAGTTGCCTATTCTTCCCCCTTGTCCCCTTCTATGAATATCAACATGGAGGGGCTCTCGCAGAAAGGACCACCTCTCAAATCCTACGGAACAAGGGAGGACAAATGGACAGACTAGGAAGCACTGCATAAGAAACATGCCTAAGAAAGGGTTCAAGGTTGATCTCCAGCCTCCACTCTTAATGTCCTTGGAGGCTAAACTGCTACACTCAGGGAGTGGAGAAGAGGGCTCCTTCCCAGAACGCTGGGCAAGTGGGGAGGGCAGCAGGAAGGCACCAAGTCAAAGGAGCTAAGTCTCAGCTGAAGGCTACAGCTGTGAGTCACGGAATGGGGAGATTACAAAAGGTTACAAGGACCAGCGGCAGGAAAGAAATACAGACAGGCGTTCCCTGGCAGCTCTAGTGGCCCTGGGCTGGTAGGGACTGCCCTTTTCTTTTGATTTGAGGGACGTATTCTCTCAGGGAGACCAGGCTAACCAGTTGAAAAGGAAGGAAAGGAAGACTGTCACCTTCTACCTTTCCTGAGCTGAGCCCGAGCGAGAACTGGAGGCTGCCTTCATGCCCATGGAGCTGTGACAGGAGGGGTTAGAAGTGATCTCAGGTCAGCATCAAGCCAGCCAGGGCCCAACACCACAGCTGAGGACAACCCTCAGCCCTCCGCCCACACTCTAGCTTTCAATGTGAGCTAATGTGATGGGTCAGACTGCATTTCCATGAGCTTTAGCAACTTCAGACACTGTTTATGACAAGTTCTCTTCCTACCTGGCCCCAGAGAGGAAGGACGCACCAGCCTGGAAGGGGCGGTGGGGTCTGAAGTTCAGGGGTACAGTCTGCAGTGAAGGACCAGGGCATCTGTGACCACTGGCAGCACTCACTGGTACAGATGGGACAAGGTGACCCCAATTTAGGATGTTGGCTGTTTTTTTGTTTTTTTTTTTTTGTTTTTTTTTTTTTTACTTTAAAAAGGTTGATTAATAACTAGTTTGCATGTTGAGGAATTCTGGAGAGGTAGTTAAGACCAAAGGCTAAAGACTATAAAGTAAGGACCAATAATTAAAGATAACAAGAAAGCAACCACAGATCAACTGTGTTAAGAACCGAACACCTAAAAGCAGGCTTTAACGTGGAATGCGCTGAGTTCCAGAGCCCTAAACCCCTGAAAAAGGGAAATGAGGGGTGCAGAATATAGAAGAGCAGAGCAGGTACCCAGAGGGCACTCGGCAGATCCTGTCCACAGTCCCCCCAGGCCACACACCGTCTCCACCCGTTCCATAGCCGGAGATACGCCCAAGGGAACAGGACAACAGAGGACAAGAGAGACACTACTTAATTCAATACAATACAAATACTCAATTTGTATTGAGTAGAACTCAAACTACTTCTAACAAAGCAAATAATTTCCAAAAGCCCCCATTATAAAGCTGCTGGGCCTAAAAAACTACCATCTGGTGGAGCGAAGCATACCATCATTTGACAAATAGAGTAATCAATTCAGGTACGAATCATCAATGGATGCTAAAATTAGTGGATGGCAGCTAGAGGAGGAATCAAATAGGAATAGGTCTCAAAATATGTCCCTATAATGTATATATTAATTAACAGAGGAAAACGGCCATTTTACAGTGGAGACTTAGTAAGAGATCAGTTAATCCTGCCCATTGGAGTCACAATGATATTGTGGGTCTCCTGAGATGACACATCGAGGAGGACACTCCTCACTTAGCCAGGGACCCAACAGATAATTCCAAACTAAGGGATACTGCAAGATAACTGGTCAGTACTTTTTGACAATGTCCAGGTCAGAATTAAATCACACTTAAGAGACATGTTGAGTAAATGCTACATGTGACCCTGAACTGCAGTCTGGATGGTTTTTTTCAGTTTTGCTTTTAGTTTGTTTTTTATTTTTCCTATCAAGGATGTTATTAGGACACTGGTGATCAAGGATGTTATTAGGACACTGGTGATATATAAATAAAGTCTGTGGATTAGATAACAGTATTATGTCAATATTAATTTCCTGATTTTGATTATTGCACTGTATCTATATAGGTGAATATCCTTCTTAGGAAATACATGCTGAAGTATTTAGGGTCAAAAAAGAGTATTATGTCCATAAATTACTCTCAAATGGTTCTCAAGAAAAAATAATATATACGCATAGAAAAAAATGATAAAGCAAATGTAGAAAAAGTTAATAAGGGAATCTGGGTGAAGGGTATGTGGGAGTTCTTTGTAATATTCTTGAAACTGTTCTAAAGTTATTTCAAAATCTAAAAAAGTTACCAAAAAGAGAGGTTAAAAATGACAGTGATGGCTTTCTGCAATACTGTATACTCCACCCACCCACAAATTAATCATTAACTTCTGGTAAGAGATTTCTTAAACGTTCTTTAGCTGCTCAGAGATTTTCAGAAGTGTAAAGCAAGAAGCCTTTGATTTATAATCTGTTTTATTAAACCTAAGGTTTCAACATTTTGTCTTCTGGATCTTTCTTTCCCTTTTTCTTTTTTTAAAATAACCAACATGGCAATACTTCATTATATTCTTTGAGGTTTCCTGGACAAAAACCTGTTACTATTTCTGTCTCTAATTCATCCTTTTTTGCCTGCTATGTTGTGAGCATGACATCAATTTATTATAACCAATAATTTACAGTGCCTCCTAGTCACTAAATTACCACCATACACGCTGATGATTCAGAGGGGGGGAAGCCAGTATGTACTACTGGAACCGGCATACCCATCAGCTGTTCAAGAAAAAGACTGGTTCTTGTATTTCCCCTTAATATAAAGCAGCCATCAACCTACACGGAGCCTACAAAGCTTCCTGGTAAGTAGAAAAAAATAGCTCTACCAGCCACTATTTGAGCTATTCACTGAGAGATCCATATTCACATCTAAAGGGTATTGTGATGGGGCGCCTGGGTGGCGCAGTCGGTTAAGCGTCCAACTTCACCAGGTCACGATCTCGCGGTCCCTGAGTTCGAGCCCCGCGTCGGGCTCTGGGCTGATGGCTCAGAGCCTGGAGTCTGTTTCCGATTCTGTGTCTCCCTCTCTCTCTGCCCCTCCCCCGTTCATGCTCTGTCTCTCTCTGTCCCAAAAATAAATAAACGTTGGAAAAAAAAAAAATTTAAAGGGTATTGTGATAACAAAACGTTAGGAATCTGACGTGTCTGTTGATGACTATTAGTATGAGCCGCTCTGATATCTAGATACACAAACCCACATACACTTATTCCGCTCAAAGAGAACTTTAATTTTGAAGATGTTTTGTAACGGTATGGCAGAGTTTTCTAGTTCAAGTACGTATAGCTAGTAACATGTCCCATTCTTAAAATAATAGTATTTAAGGGCATTTGATTTTTGATGGATGTTACACAGTGTTTGCATGACTAAATGAGAAGCTTAGTTTCAAATCCTTTCTCCTTTCTCTCCTACAGGCAGTCTCTGGGCAAAGAGGTAAAATCCAGGAAACAGACCGAGGCCACACGAGCACAGTCAGGCCCACGTGCCAGGCGTGAGATTAGATAGACGACGGAAAACTCAACAGGTCTCCAAGCTGCAGGACAACCAACTCCCAGATGTTTGTTTTTAAAGAGTCATGTGGTCCCTGAAAGAAAGCAACTAAGCCACAGGGACAGGATGGGGGGACGGCCGTGCGGTGCAGGATACCTCACAATACCCTGGACAGGGAGTAAGAAACTCCTCAGCTGGTTTAATTCCCTGGGCTCTGAAGATGGAATTGGGCTAAGTGCTACGGTCACAACGGAGATTTGTTTCCTCTGAAAATGGTTGGGACAGAAGCATTTATGTGAGCTAACTACACAGAAGTAACACTTCAGAAAATAAACAGCTCTCACGTTATTCACTGAAAGAATATGGTGTCCTATGTAAGGTAGTGTACTATGGAAGCTAGAAAAGACAGAGGCATTAGACCACATCACTAAACAGGCTACAGAAAAGAAGAAAGGACTAAAATATAACCTATGAGAAAATAAATGCAGCTTTTTCACTTTCTGCACACAGAAGTACCCAAAGGGCAGGGAAGAATGACTGCACATTCCACAGTCTGGGGGCACATAGCTAAAGCAGTCCTCCAGTAAACATTAAATTCCATTTTTCATATTTTTACTCTTAAAATTTCATACAAATTTGCATTATGCTCTATGATATCCATGTCTGTCTCACTGTAAAAACGTCTCTCTTGCTCCCCAACTTGATACAACATTAGGGTTCTAGGGATGTAAGCTATGTTTATCCTCTGGCCCTGGCATATCAGCACACACCTGAATGCCCTTTTGGAGAAACCTGATTCTAACAGTAAAATTTTATCTAAAACCAACAAGGCTAGACAAAACAAAATAAAACCAAAAGCAAAGAAACAAAACTGGAAGGGGGGTTTCTGAAACAAATCTTGTCTAGTCCACTTCCCGGAAAAAGTCCACTCCTGAAAAATGTTTTTTATATTAACATAGCATTTATGGTAAAAGGAAAAAGAAACCACTCACTACCTAAAATGGGAATAAAAGGCTTTTCTTCTATACCTCATTTTTTGGAAACAAAAAAAAATTTTTTTTTTGGCTAAAATAAGAGGAAAGAGTTACACCCATATGAAACTTCAGAATGGGAAGAATTAGTATCACCAAGTGCTTCTCAAGTTTGCCAACTAGCAACAGTATTTTAAAAATTATCCATTCCAATTTTGAGAGTACAAGTCATGATGCTGGCTAGTTGTCACAGCTATACACAATATTTGATTTCAATGTTAACAGAATACTTTTTTCTTAAGCCTCAATGTACCTTTATTGTATTGCCTATATATGCTAATTATCAAACATTTAAGTGTCTGATATATTAGCCTTTAAAAGGAATAAAGAATGGTTAAGACAAGACCCAATCTACTAGGAAAAAGACCAAGACAAACATTTGGTGCAAAGACTCAAAGAAAATCTATCTTCAAAGAACATACTATCAAAACAGAAATGCTGTTTTGCTAAATTTACCAATGTATCTATAAATAATGGGAGTTAAGATTCCTCAACTGTCAAAGAAAGGAGATAAAAATATGAAAAGGGAGATGACAAGAATAAATTCTTTAGTGTTGAAATGGGATTTGGGCTATCACTGTGAACTCGTGGATACACATCACACACACACACACACACACACACACACGCACACACACACTTTCCCTGGTTTAGTTCACTGAACAGGACTGGAAGCAGCAACACCCCAACGACAATGAGCACACCTAGAGCCTAGATCTTGGCTTCTACATATTTTTCATTAAAAGGAACCAGGGTCTCTTACAGAAATGGCAGACTGCAGAGCTGTGCCAGAAAAAAATAAAAATAGGAGCCTGAAATATTCTGTTGTGCCAGAAAGCAAGAAATTGCTCAAAGAATGACAGAGACATGACAAAAAGACACACAAACTGGCAAGAAAGGGCTGCCACTGGACAAATCTGGGATGATTTAAACACAAAAATATATAATAGTAAAACATTAGAACCCAAATGCCAAGGAAGCAGCCCAAGTATCCACTGATTAATGAACAGATAAAGATGTGGTGTGTATGCATATGCATGTTTGTACATGCACACACACGTGCACGCATGCACGCACGCGCACACACACACACACACACAATAGAATATTACTCAGCCATAAAACAGCATGAGATCTTGCCATTTGTGACAACACTGATGGACCTAAAGGGTATTATGCTGAGTGAAACAAATCGGCCAGAGTAAGACAAATACCATGACATACATATATATAATTTAAGAAAGAAAACACAGAAAAAACACACACACACAAAAGAACAGACTCTTAAATACAAAGAACAAATTGGTGACTGCCAGAGGGGAGAGGAGGCATGAAATAGAGGGGAAAAAAAAATGATAACCCATCGAATAAAACAGGAATACAGAGCCTACACTCAGACAAACATATGTATGCATACGCAAATGGGAAGAACAAGCTTTCCTTACTTTTAATTATAAAAGCAGAAAGAAAGAATGGAATTAGAAAAGTGCCTTTTGACAATCATTACAGCAATACTTTATTCAGCTGAGAGACATCGATGGTTGCTAAAAACAGCAGCTGGAAGTCTGATGAGGAACAGGATATTTACACCATCTTAAAGCATCTCTCCACAATGATGCTTCTTAATTATAAAAGGAAAGTTACTTCACCGTGAAGAAAGCTGCCAGATACCACCTTTATCAAGTGATCAGTGTTAATACCACCAATGAGAAAACAAATCAAAATCATGACTTGTTGGAAAAAAAGAAGAACACAGCATTATTTCTGTCACATTCCTGCCCAAAATGTAGAACTTGGATCTAATCATGAGGAAACAATAAACAAATCCAAATAGCTAAACATTCCACCAGCTTGAAATCCCCTTAAGTGTCAAGGTCTAAACATCAAGGAAAGAAAGCCAGCTGCTATTTCAGATTGAAGGTGACTAAAGAGAACACCCACAGCATTGTAAACGTCAAACACTTAAACAGAATCTCAATTTATACAGATTTTAGAAAAGGAACAAAGGGATCTATACCTAGAATGCCACGTAGCTTTTTCTATTTTAAGGAAAAAGAGTTAACTTATAAATCTTCATCGCTGATGCTTCAGAGACTGGAAATTGTTATACAAATTCAATGTTCCATAGGAAAAAAAACTGCTAAACAAAAATCACAAACACAAAGTCAGTTGCTATGCAACAATAATGAGATATGTTTGCATGAAGTCAACAAAGGAGGAGAAAAGGCAGTAAAAATAAATCTTTCTATATCTTCTATGCTAAATTTCCAGGATAGGCTGTAAACAAATCAGAAACCACTCCAACAGACAAACGTTATTTGTTTAGAACACACACAGTAGCACACTTCAGCCTCCTGGAAGGTGAGGGTGGATAGAGGGTTATGTTAAAGACAAATCTATTGGCATGTGATCAAGCTGTCTTAAAAGATCATTTAAACGGCTAAGTTCAACACATAAAATATAAAAAGTGCCTTCAACTTTGTAACATCGACTCTTTAAGATTCCTACAAGGTAGTGCTGTTAAAATACTGATCAAGCTTCTCCAAGTACTTGTTTTGGACTTCTGGTTTCTCTTCTAGTTATTTCTCTTCCCAGGAGCAACTGGGTGGCTCAGTCGGTTAAGCATCCAACTGCATCTCGGGTCATGATCTCGCAGTCAGTCCGTGGGTCAGAGCCCCACGTCGGGCTCTGTGCTGACAGCTCAAGGCCTGGAACCTGTTTCAGATTCTGTGTCCCCCTCTCTCTCTGCCCCTCCCCCACTCATGCTCCGTCTCTCTCCATCTCTCAAAAATGAATAAATATTAAAAAAAAAAAATTATAATTTCTCTTCCCATCTACCCACTAGCCCTGGGAAAACTTTCTGAAGGCTTCTAGTAAAAAGCATTGAAAAAGAAAAAAAGCCAAAAAAACAAAAGAAAGCTCCAAAAACAAGATCTCTGTTTTTTACACTGGTTTAAAAGATTTGACTGTAATTACTCATTAAACAGTTTGCAATTAGGCAGGACCTTTTACTGGTCAGGCTTGTTAAACCTGTGGCCACAGGCAGCTGTCAGTATGGCATACTAACAGCCGTAATTCTGCACAGCACACGTAGTTGAACTGCTCAGGAGGAAGCGAGGCTGAAGGCTCTACCACACCTTGAACATCAGCCTCTTGAAATCATACTCTTGTCACTACAAACACACTGCATTTGACAGAAAAATTCACTCTAAGTAACAATCTAGAAGTGATACATACAAAGATACATGGGTGCTGGAAAGATATTGCATTGAATCTCAAGTTTTTCTTAAGTTTTCTTAAGTTTTCAAATTAGAAATAACTTCCGGGAGTCGAGAGAAACTGGGACCTAAGTTGTAATAAAAAAACATCAGGGGCACCTGGGTGGCTCAGTCGGTTAAGCATCTCACTGTTCATGAGATCAAGCCCCAAATCGGGCTTTGCACGGACAGCATGGAGCTTTCTTGGGATTCTCCCTCCCTCTCTCTGCCCCCCCCTCTTCTCACACACACACTCGCTCTCTTAAAATAAAGTTAAAAAATCATAACAATTAAGTAGACTGCAGAACAGAAGCAAGTAGAGAGATTAAGGAGAACTGCATCTCAAGTGTAGGGGTGCAGTGGAGAACAGCAACTTCATGTCCCTGGGCACCTCTTATTTCCCTCACCCCCAAACGCATTCAACGCAGACTTACCAGGGCCTGTTTATATCTTAAAAGCAATATAATTTTTATATCCCTTTTTTAGGGAGACCACTGACTATATACCAAGGAAGGTCTGCATCAACCTCACCCTACAAGTTGTGTCTCCATCTGCCATCTTAAAAAAAACAAAACACAAAACAGTAACAATTTCAACCAGGTACATCCTCTATAATTTTAACAAATGTTATATACTTTATTAAATGATGTACATT
The DNA here is from genome assembly GCF_014898765.1 of Herpailurus yagouaroundi. Lineage (NCBI taxonomy): Eukaryota > Metazoa > Chordata > Mammalia > Carnivora > Felidae > Herpailurus > Herpailurus yagouaroundi. Next base: position 19,539,113 of record NW_024412416.1, read on the forward strand.
AAATTTTTGTTTAATGTTTATTTTTGAGGGACAGAGAGACAGAGTGCAAGTGGGAGAGGGGCAGAGAGAGAGGGAGACACAGGATCTCTAGCAGGCTCCAGGCTCTGAGCTTTCAGCACAGAGCCCGACATGGGGCTCGAACCCACAAGCTGTGAGGTCATGACCTGAGCTGAAGTCAGACGCTCAACTGACTGAGCCACCCAGGGCCCCTTAAATGATGTATATTAAATGATGTACAAAGAGCTGCAAATACTTGGTGAAGACTATAACTCATGGAGCCAATAATTTAAAGGGTGTTCTGGAGTATAGTATCAATAAAAGCTTACAATGTCAGACAGCGCAAGCAAACTTAAGTTTGAGAGGACATTAAAAAACGAAAGGGTAAGTATATAATATTTAGTAGCTACTGAGTAAGCCCTTCAAGGAGTTGCCATGGCACAGACTGACATAATTATAAAATACAGAGAAAAGTAAATTCTTTCAAAATGATTTTTTAAAATCAAAATAATTTCCAACTGTAAACAGATTTACAGTATTTCTATGCCAGCATTCTTATTACATGCTTCTAAGTCAATGCTCTATGATCTTGGGCTTCAGTGTTCTTGTCTGTAAAATGGGGAATAATAGCACCTATCTTCTTGAACTGTTATGATGATAAAATGAATTAGTAAACATCAAGTTCTAAGGGCCAAGCACTTATTTAAGTATTCAATCTTTCTGTCAAATTTGCTACTTTAGTAATTTTTCTAAAAATTCAAGCTGCTCGGAACACCTTTCCCCACATACTTTCTCTACCTATCCACATTCAACCCTACCTCATGTGTCTGTCCATCTGTCTGTCCATCCATCCACCCATCCATCCTTCCTTCCGCTTATGTACTTACTCAGTTATCGGACACTTACTATGTGCCAGGGACTATACTAAGCATTGAGGGCAAGGGGAACAAAACGTGGTATCCACAGACTATAGTTAATCACTCTGATAATCCAGTAGGCTAGTATGCATAGGGAATAGAGAACTGCCCCCATTTCAAGTTTCCCACATCTCAGCATCTCTGAGGTCAGGATGTGTCCTATCACCCGTAAGAAAGCACCCCGGAACAGTTACCGCGCAGCAGTGTCTTCTTTCTCACCGGTACACAGAATAGCGTGGTGTCCTATAATGGTTGGCATCTTAGAATCAATGAAATATGGTTCAGTTCCACTCTCAGGTGCCAACTGCTTGAGTCATTTGCTCTCTTTGAGTCTGAATTCTTGTACTTTGCTAAACAAATCATAAGTCTGCTTACTTTTCCACAGGTTTTTCAAATTTTGAGTTCTGATAAAAAAATAATTTTGTGATCCACTCGTTTTGGTGGGGGGTGGTTAAGATGTAGATCTTAGGGTCCTCCTGTCTTTGAGCAGAAGCAGCTCAGTGAACATCTTTGGTAAGACTACAGCACAACCTTTCAATTCCACTAAAATAATACTTTATTCTGCACTGGCTTTTTCCACATAGTTTTGTAACTGCCGAAGAAAATGCACAGTCCTTATTTCCTCTATCACACCACGGGATGATTTTTATTACAAATTCACTTGGATGGACCAGGCAATGTATGCTGGGCACATACACCTCCCTTAGTAAATAAACTATGGAAATCTTTAATCTCTTCACTGTAATGACCTTACTGCAGTTTATAGAAGGCTCAGTTTTTCCATACAAAGGTCTGTTGGTTTATTTGTTACAAGAATCAGGGAAGTTTAGTTAAAACATCAAGGCAGACTGCATACAGCATGTTTCATGGTGGATGCCCTCAGCCCCTAAAATAAAAACTAACTACTTTGTCCACCCATCTCTCCAGTCTAATTTCTCACCACTCCAGTCATACTAAGCCACGTGTGGTTTTCACAACAGGCTGGACTGTCCCAGATCCCTGTGACTTCATACTCACTGTTCCTTTGACAGGATGCCCCATCTTTGTAAGGTTGGGACAGCCCCTGGGGTCAACAAGGTTCTGGGTTAAGAGCCCCCCACGTGGACTTCTCCCTGCCACCCTCTCCTCCACCCTAAGCAGTCTGCTGCTGGTTTCCTGGAACACCCTGTTCCCGGCTATGTCAGTACTACTTCTCTCTGATACGTGTGATTACAACACAATCTCTCCCATGCAGGACGATGGGCTACTTCAAAGTAAGGTTCTTGTCCCACTCATCTTTGATCCTCTGGCTAAAAAGAGGGGAATGCTTTTTACTCTTAACATTAGTCTGTACTGTTTCTATTGGACAGTAAAAATTCAGTCTGCAAGAAGTATGTTCAATTATACCACTGGCACTCTATTTACCTATAAATGGGAAAGGGTTGGGATTTGAAGCACTAAAACAGCCTTTCATGGGGGAAAACATCAAACTGAAAGCAAGTTGATTATAGAACACTACCAGGCGCTACTATCTAACTTGAACTTGGCTCCTTCTACTCCTTACATTCCTCATCTCCCCTCTCCCTACCTGAACCCACTGAACTCATTACTTCCTCCTTTAGATGCTTCCTCATGGAGGCCGCCCTGCCCCAGGTCGGCCTGCCTGCTCTACAGAGCCTGCTAACAGCTCTCTGTACTCTTGTCTTCGCAGTACAGGGCAGCAACGCTGTAAAGAATGAAATAGTGCCTTTGCACAGACGTACGTACGCGCCAGAGCTCAGGGACTTCCTCGCTGCTCACCCCTGACTCCTCAGTACCAGGTACATGGCAAGCACACAACATTTTGCTAAGTACTGATTTTGCTGAGTGCTGAATGAATCACAGAAGTTTATATATCCCGTCTCTCCCTTTAGAAAATTTCCACAATGGCAAGGATGGGTACAAGTTTACCACCTTAGTACCCCTGCCACACAACCCCACTATTTCATGGTACACATTTATTAACTGCCTGTTGAATAAGCAATTCATATTCATCTCTTCAGAATCACTCTCAGCTTTTGTTAATATTCACCTAGGTATGAAACACACAATGTGATCATCTTCTGTAAGTTGTTCAGACTTGTTCTAAAAACTTTTGCCATTACCGTTAAGGTTGAGTTCTCTGCATTAATATTCCACATGCCTAAGGCGCATGAATACCCAAAAAAAAAAGAAAAGAAAAAAAAAAAAGAACAGGGAGGGGGGGGAAAAAAATCAAACCCAACCTCTGGGAAGATCAATTCAACAATTTTCCATATCCTCATTATAGTCAAGCACAAACCTGTCCAAGCTTAATATTATTAAAATACAGAAATGGAAAGAGCCACCTGCCCAAATTATACACAGTTAGAAGAGTACCAAATAAAAGCATGTCTGCCTGGACTAAACCATAAATAGGGTACTAAAAACCTCTTCCTAAAACAACAATGAAACACCACTACACACCTATTAAAATGGCTAAAATCCAGAACAATGACAACACCAGGCGCTTGAGAGGGTAAGAACAACAGGAACTCTCATTCACTGCTGGTGGGAAGGCAAAGTGGTACAGCCACTCTGGAAGACGGTTTGGCCCTTTCTTACAAAGCTAAACACACTATGACCATACATCCAGCAATCACACTTCTACATATTTACCCAATTAATAACGTATGTCCACACAAACTCATACACGCATATGTTTTATAACAGCTTTATGCATAATTGCCAAAAACTAGAAGCAGTCAAAATGTCCTGCAACAAATGAATCTACTGTGGTACATCCAGACAATGGAGTATTAGTTGGTAGAAGTCATGGATGAACCTTAAATGCATACTCCTAACTAAAGAAGGCAATTTGAAAAAACTGTATGATTCCAATTCTGGAAAAGGTAAAACTATAGAGACAATAAAAAGATCCGTGGCTGCCGAGGGCTTAGTGGGGGGAGGAACCCTGAACAGGTGAAGCACATGGATTTTTTAGGGCAGTGAAACTCTTCTGTATTCAACTGTAATGACAGACACATGACACATATTCATCAAAACCCATGGAACTTTAGATATAACACAAAGAGTGAACCTTAACGTATAAAAATTTTTTAAAGAAAGTCTTTTAAAGAGGTCAGGGGATCCCAGGACGGAATGCAGCCAATGACAAAAACAGTTTTACAAATGTATGGAACAGTGACACCAAAGGGAGTGGGGAAAAGGTTGCTGACCTAAGTGTAACGAAGCATAAATGAAGGCTACAGGCAAATGAAAGCGGACAAGAGTGCCATATCATTGATAAAGTTTCTCACGGGGATACGTGGTAAAGATTCAGAAACGACTGTATGTGTACACAGGGATTGAACAATATACTAAAGGGATGGTGGAGGGTGACAGCAACAGCTCTCAGTGCTGAGGTGGGAGGTGACAGTTAAGCAAAGAGAGGAGGCTAAAATGATCCGTGTGCTGACGATCTGACCTGGAGACGTCAGTATCAACACACGTCTAGTTTCATATAGACACAGATGGTTACACACAGAAATATTTATACACTTGTATATATGCATGGGCCAGTATACACATATAGCTTCCCTGTTCTGTCATATGAGGGGGGCCTAGAAGCAACGGACACCGAGCACCCAGGTCTTGGTTTCTAATGCCATTTTCCAATAGAAAGAACGTGGGCTCCTTGAAGAAATGGCTGATTCTAGGACTTTGGCAGAAAATTTACAAGATGAGCCTGCAGTACGTTCTAGTGCCAGAGAGTAAGGGAAGTACTCAAGAGAGAGGAGAGGTAGAGGCAGGTGGAGGAGGAAGTGGTGGAGGGGGAGGAGAGGCGAGGACAGGGGAGGGGAGAAATCCAGCTGAAAGAATTTCCAATGACCAGAGCTGGAACAATTTTAGCAACTAAATAAAGTAGTATATAACCAAAATATAGAATAAATATCCATGAGTCCATACTGATACAAATTCACAACTGAATACATAAATGGGAAAGAAGAGACAAATCTCCTGTGCAGAATTCTAAATAATATTTGCAGACAGTCCAACCTCAAGTTGGGGGAGCATAACCTGTCACTCCTTAAGTGTAGGCTGTATTTAGTGCCTTCCTTCCAAAAAGCACACTCTGGAAAGGGGAGGAAAGAGTTTTGTTTACAGAGGAGAAACCTAACACTCCCTCAGCTGGGAGTCAACGTACAGTGATACGTCATGTTGACAATATTACTCCTGACATGATGTGAAAAGAACGGCACTTCACCTCTGTGGTCTTCCTGTCAAATTCCATAACCCCCGTCTAATCATGAGAAAAAGAAAAACATCAGTTAAATCCTAAAAAGGGACATTTTACAAAATACCTAACCAATACTCCTCAAAACCATCAAGGTCATCAAAAACAAGGAAAGCTTAAGAAACTGTCACAGACCATAGGAGCCTCAGGAGATATAATGATAAAAAGGACAGCAGGTAAAAACTAAAAACATCTGAATAAAGTATGGACTTACTTTATCTTCATGATTTTTCTGTAAATCCAAAACTCTCCTAAAGTCAAAAGTTTATTTTAAAACAAAATAAACAAACCAAAATCTCCTTCACTCCAACCACTGTTCTCTAAACCACCAAACTAGTGATTCTCGAAGTGTGGTCCCTAGACCAGCAGCATCAGACCCACCTGGCAGCTTGTTAGAAATGCCAGTTTTCAGGCCCTGCCCCAGACCTGCTGAATCAGGTCCAGGGATAGGGCTCAGCAATCTGTGTTTTTAAAAAGCCCCTTCCGTGACTCTGACACACAATAACATTTGCACGCACAGACGCTCTGATTTCTGATACAGGATGGGGGTGGGACTTCAGAATCAGGTGATGCTCAGGCTGCTGGTCTGGGGACCACATTTTGAGAATCACTGCTTTAGGCCAGCCAAGCAATAAGAAAGGCCTTTAGTGAATGCTTACCATGTGTCAGGTACTTACCACAACATAACCACAAGAAACACCCCCATATTAGAGAAAGAGAGTAGTTTTCCTCAGGCCACAGCTACATGACTGGACTGTGGAGCCTCTGTCCTGTCCTCTTGAGGGGCCTCATTTCTGGGTAATGTATTCATCTCCTGAGGTGGCTCTAACAAATTACCACAAACTAGGTGGCTTAGAACAACAAGAAGTTACTCTCTCAATGTTCTGGAGGCTGGAAGTCTGAAATCCAACAGGGCCATGCTCTCTCCAAGGAAGATTCTACCCCTCACCTCTTCTAGCTTCTGGTGGCCCTGGCACTCTGGGCTTCTGGCCACATCACTCCAGTCTCTGTCTTCTCTGTGTCTGTGTTATTTTTCTTTGCTTCTCTCTTATAAGGACTCTCATGATGGCATTTAGGACCCAACTGGATAATCCAGGGTAATCTCATCTCCTTAAATACATTTGCAAAGACCCTTTTTCCAAATAAGATAATATTTACCAATTTAAGGGATTAGGACCTGATACCTGTGGGAGGTCATTATTCAACCTACTACACACGCTGTAAGTCAAGAAGATATCAATGGATTTCCCCTACAAAATTATAGCAGAGAATGAAGATTTCTGACCAAGGATCTGGCAGTTGTTTCCTTCCTGCAGGGATGACCACAGAACACTACATAAAATCAACTGTGGATGTAGAGTATTACCATCTCCTAAACTACGTAAAATTCAATTACACAGTTAATAAACACCTTCATCAAGGGCAGAGTTTTCAGAGGGCTTGTTTTAGATGACTATGACAAACCGGGATCTTTAAAGTGACTTTTGAGAAATTTTAAGACTAAAATGAAAGATTTTTAGTTTAAAGATTTCTTGAGAATTGAAGATTTAGCTTAAAGATCTCTTGCAAACTGATCCAGGAATGTTTGTTCTGCTGCTCTCTCTTACATTAAAAACTTCCTAAGAGTAAATCTAGGGATTGGAGATCAAATACCTCTTTTGTTTGTTCTTGGGTTGAGGTCCACCACTTTAAACCCATTTAAACCACTACTTTTCAGCTAGACATTTACACTAGCTTGGCAAGGGTCTAACAAATAAAAGTGACAGAGTACTATGCGGTCTAATTGCTCTCAGCTGAATATTATCTTAAACATTATGAGTATACTGAAAATACTGCACCAAAGAAATGTAAGGAGCATGAAAATTTTCCCTTTGTCTAAAGTTTAAATTGATTCTTTTCAAACAAATACCAGCAACAGTTACAATAAAAAGGTAGAGTGCAGCACAGTGTGATACAGAAAAAGAAAATTTATTTCATTAGAGTTAGAATTGTAGGCTCAGCAGCCAAACTGCCTGGATTCAAATTCTGAATTGAGCACTTTACCATCTGTCCAATCCAGGATGCGTTAACTGATCTCCCATTTCAGATAAGAGGAAACTGAGACTTGGGAAAGCAGAGTTTATTTATTTATTTTTTTTTAATTTTTTTTTTCAACGTTTTTTATTTATTTTTGGGACAGAGAGAGACAGAGCATGAACGGGGGAGGGGCAGAGAGAGAGGGAGACACAGAATCGGAAACAGGCTCCAGGCTCCGAGCCATCAGCCCAGAGCCTGACGCGGGGCTCGAACTCGCGGACCGCGAGATCGTGACCTGGCTGAAGTCGGACGCTTAACCGACTGTGCCACCCAGGCGCCCCGAAAGCAGAGTTTAGACACACTTTCTCACCACACCAAAAGTGTAAGATGTCCTTTAAACCTATCCCTCCAAAAACAAATTCTTTAATACAAAGGCTTAACTGAATCAATGTTCAATTATAACTGTCTCCTGAAATTAACAGGGATTTCTGCCTTCCATGGTAAGTGCCCATTTGGAAACTTCATTGATCTACTGTAACTATTACAAAGTGACTTAGATCACTTGATGATCAGTAAACTCTTTGTCTATTAGTAGTAGTAGTATAGGCCAAAGATTATAACAGAAAGGCTAAGCCCCTGTTACATTTCTATTATTAATTAGTTAAGGATGTGGACCAACTTTGTGATGACATATGCAATTCTATGGAGTGGCTTTTTTTTTTTTTTAATAAGTAAAACCATGTAGTTTTCAATGAACATACATGAACATCAAATTCCATGACAAATAAGACCTCTGTATCACTGGGACACAAGCCCCACTGCTTCTTACTCCAAGCAAACAACATTCCAGTTTCTGCCTGGATACTGACCACCAGCCATCTGTGGTCCACCGGTTCTCAGCTGTCCCCTAAGGTTTATCAGTTTTAGGAACTATTCACCCCATGAGTCATCAATAGATTAAAAAAGTCTAAATGGTGAGTGTTCCAACACTTCAAGTTCAAACTAAGCAAATGTAAATCAAAGGTGAAGGTTTCTTCCTCTTTCACTGGCCTCCCTGGCTCAGTCTCCTCTGCCAGATCCTCCTCATTTCAGACTTCCAGCCCCTGGAAGCCCCTGGGCTCAGCCCTAGAGTTTTCTTTATCTTCATGGATGTCATTCATCCTCCGGCTTTAAATACTGTCAAGATGCAGAGGACTCACATTGGTATCTCTAGCCTGACCTTCCAAGTCTTCCCCATCCCTCCAACTGTTCAGAAAACTCTCCTCTCTCCCACATCTCATCCCTCAACAAGTCCTATCAGCTGTACCTTCGAAATTCATCACAAGCTACCACTTCTTCCCACTCCCACTGCTGCCACCTGCACCAAGCGCTACTGTTTTCCGTTCTCTGAGTTACCAGAAGTGCTTGCTCATGGATCTCCCTGCTCCCACTCTTGCTCCCCTGCAGTTTCTTCTTCAAACACCAACTGGTGGGGTCCTTTTGAAACAGCTCCCTATACTCCTCTGCCCCGAACCCCCAGTGCTTGCCCAGCTCATTGGGCATAGAACACAGAGCCTTTATCAGGGACAGGCCTTCCACAATCCGGACCCTCCCACTCATGTGCTCCAGCCATGCAGATTCCTTGCTGTCCTAATCATGCACACAATCTCTGCCTCTGGGCCTTTGCATGCCCCATTTCCTCTGGCTGGAGATGGTCCTCCCTGGATGTAAGCAAAGTTCACTTTCACTCTCTCAGCTGGGCTGGCACTCCCTGACCCCTCCATCACTCTGTCACCTCACCATGCTTGTACTTCTTCAAGCAGGTATTGGCACCACCTGCCAGTATATATTTGTCTCCTCAGACGTCCCCATAAAGAAGTAAATGCTCCAGGAGAGCAGGCTTTGCTGTGCTCACTGCTGTAGCCCCAGTGTCTTGAGCAGGGCCTGTCACAGAGCAGGCAAAAAGATAGTTTATTTAGTGAGTTAACCATTAAAGATTTGTTTGTATCACCTGGGATATTTCAATTTCCATGCCCATCTTCCCCCCATAAAACTACAAGAATTCTAAATTATTGCAGAATCTGTTCATAGCAACATAAAAAGCAAACAGGCATTCCTCGGGTGGTAAAAAATAAGAATGTACTCCTCTTTCTGCCTTAAATGGACCACATCATTATAAATAAAAATATGGCTTCTGCCCTTAAACTGAATATTCCTGCCAAAGGGGAATGCACAGGTGTGAACATGTACAAAAAGAAAAGTAGTGCAGTATTTTTCAAAAGAAAAAATCTTCAAAAATAAGTGCCAGGCAGCAAAGAAAAAAAACTCTATACTGATTTCTTTATCCTCACAAGGCTCACTGGGAGAAAACCCAGAAACGAAACACTATAGGGTTAACCAGGATGACGTTGGTAGGAGCGCTAGCATAAAATTGCTGAGTGAACACTGAAGGACTCTTTTTAGCCAGGGAGAAGTTTTGCTGTAATGGTACCATTACAAATTTCTTACAGTAATAACACGGTACATTATAAGCTTGCTCAAATGATAAGCTCTTTATGAGGGTTAGAAGTCTGCAGCCCTCTCAAACAAAGGCCTTTCTGTCTTAGATTTCCTAGAAGTCAATAAGCTAAAAATCACATCCTGTACAATATCCACTTAGACTCACAGAAGATCTTGTCTTCTGTGGCTTCACCCCAGCTTCCCAGGGCACTGGGCAGTCAACGCCATACACTCCACTTCTGTGTGTCCAATCAGATCATCTCTGGGGTCTAACTACTTTTTATTTTGAAATAACTTCAGGTTTATAGCAGAGCTGTAAAGACAGTAGAGAGAGATCCCATCTCTTGACCCCACTTCCTCTAATGTCAACATCTTATGTAACTATATCCTATGCATATTAAAACTAAGAAATTGACACTCATACAACACTATTAACTAAACCACAGGATCTATTCAGATTTCATCAGTTTTTCCACTAATGTCTCTTTTCTTCCAGTCCAGGACCCCACAACGCATTCAGCTGTCATATCTTTGGTCACTGCCAATCTGGAACAATCACTCAGTCTTTCCTTGCTTTTCATGACCTTGACACTTGGAAGAACAATGGTCAGGTATTTTGTAGAATGTCCCTCAAGTTGGGTTTGTCTGATGTTTTCTCACGACCAGACTGGAATTACGGCTTTGAGAGGACTAAGGCACAGGTGAAGAGCCATCTCATCCCATCATACCTGAGAGTACATGATATAAATATGACTTTATACTGCTCATGTTAAGGTCGTGTCTGCCAGGTTTTCTACTGTGAAGTTACTATTTTTCCTATTCCCTACTCCATCCATTACAAATGAATCCAACCCACAGTCAAGGGGAAGGAAATCAAGCTCCACCACCAGGAGGGAAGATTATTCAAAAATCTGTGAATGTTAAAACCACCATGGCAATTAATGAATACTTTGTAAGTCCCTCTTTTGTTTTTTTTTAAATGAAATTTGTTTAGCTAAACAAATCTCAGCTTATGGTTCATGGCAACAAACAAAAGTTGAGGCAAAAAAGAAATAAAAAAGGCTAAGGCTCAAAGAAGATTTATAACTAGACCACATAGGCAGACATTTGTGAAATCATCAACTGCAGAGACAAAAAGATTTTTAAAAATATCATTTGATTTTAGCTTTAGAGCATGTCAGTTTTATCTCTGGCCAAAAGTTCTTTGTTTTTGTCATCACATCAAATAGAGCTCCTACCCTTGTCATTACTCAAGATTTACTGCTGATCAGCTCTCATCCTTACTCACTTTTATCCGGCTATGCAACTCATGGCAATTAACATGGCTCATAGGAGAGAAGAAAGGGGGAAAATGATAAAGCAGTAGTCTGTCAAACATGTATGATGGGGCAACACCGTATGCCAAGTATGGCTTCCCTGCAACTGGACTGTAAGTCATTTACTGGAAAGACCAAAGTCCAAACTCCTTTTTTGTCTTCTCCACCACCAACAAAATGCTCTGCACTGAACAGGGGCTAAATAAGATGATGCCAATTAATCAAAACATAATGTCAGTCTCCACCTAGTTCCAAAACCTCATTAGATTATAAGCAATGTTGTAAGAGTATTAACGGCATCTAGGGTTCTTACACATGAGCAAGTAGAATGATCAGAGAAGCCTATAAATAGTGCAGATCACTGGACTCCACCTACCAAGAGTCTGGTTCTGGGTTGGGTCTGGAAATTTGCTCTGTAACAAACACCTCAAGTGATTCTCTTTTAAATAGCTTCCCTTTGAGAAAGAGCAACTTAGTGTAAGACCTATGGACAATGCTAATACTTGAAGTACACGCACACGCACACACACACACACACACACACACACAATTTTCCCACTGAAAAAGGCTTGGAAAACTGACTTACAACACACCGTTACGCCTTACAAAGCTCTACCGCAAAGGTCTCTTTCTGACCCACACAACACTGCTACCATCAAGTTCATTCCTGCCTTTGTCCCCTCACTTGTTATTTTTCAGGTGCCAGATAGTCTTACCAGTTCAGGTCAGAAAGGATGATTAAATACTGGAATTACAAACTTTATAAAGCTTTGCTGTTGCCATCCCTAGATCTCTTACAACTGTGAATGGATACCATCCTGACAGTGGAAAACAGTCCAGAAATCAATTAGAGAAAGGGTGACCCACACAATGCAAGCCTCCTCAACGCTACCCTCCCAAACCATTCCACCCTGCGCCAGTAGTCCCACAGCCCTCCACACTTTACTGTGCAGCTCACACTATTTTTCCCTGGTTTATTGTTGCTTTACTATAATTAGGCAGTGAGGTATTTTTTTTTCATAAAGATTAGTCCCTTTTCACATAGTGAAAATAAGTTCTCAGAGCTCATTTCACTCGTATTACCTCAAAATGTCTCATCTAACACTTCAAATAAACTGTCAGTTTATTATAGGAATTGAGTTGATGGCACATGTGATCTCAATCTTTTCATCTACACAGAAAATACTCTTCAGCTATTAGCTTAAGATAAGGAAAATGATATTCTGATCCCACTTCCTGATAATGTTGCTAAGGAGCCCTTTTCTGTCAACTCAACCTAAATTAGGTATGTCTAGTGATGACCTTATAATAAGAAAGATGATGAACATGTAAAGTCTCGAACATCTTTAACACACTCCTACCAAACTTGAACAAAGCACTTTGCCTTGAGACCACACCCCCTCCCTCACAAGCACAAGACTCTGATATAACAAATGGGGACACCATTTCAGAGATGTTTGTATACTTACAGAAGGTTTTGACAGTAAAATAATTACAGGTCCAAAGCAACTAACTTCTCCATTTTAGGTCAACTCTGATGTGTTCTGTCAGAACAGTCTTCTCTAAATTTTAACAGCAAAAACCAAGGATTCTAACACCACAGTGTTCCTACAAGTCATATCCAAGTACTTGTTTATGCAGGTCAAAACCTATGCAAAGTCCTCAGGGAATGAGTTCTGAAGGGCTTAGTTTTCCAGATACTTGGGTATTTCATAAGCACTCACTCTGTGCCAAGCACGAGCTACGATAATATGCAGCATCTCAATGCTTGAGACAATCCTACAAGGTAGGCAATGTCTTATGCCATCTTTTTTTTTTTTTTTTTTCAACATTTATTTATTTTTGGGACAGAGAGAGACAGAGCATGAACGGGCGAGGGGCAGAGAGAGAGGGAGACACAGAATCGGAAACAGGCTCCAGGCTCTGAGCCATCAGCCCAGAGCCTGATGCGGGGCTCGAACTCACAGACCGCGAGATCGTGACCTGGCTGAAGTCGGACGCTTAACCGACTGCGCCACCCAGGCGCCCCTTATGCCATCTTTAAAGGAGCTAACAGTCCAGAGAAGTTAGGCTACTCGCTGCCCAGGATGACACTGCTAGTGAAGAATGCCGAATGAATTGGGAGATTCCAGCCCACTGTATCCTAAAGCATGTCCTCACCACTCACTCCCCTGCTCCCCTCAACCTTTGTGCCACTTGGCTTCAGCTTACACCTCTCTCCTCTTGCTCACCCCACACCAAAAACATTGGTCCCTTTGTGATGTGTTAAACACCTCATACATTACTCTACTGTCTCTTTGCGCCCCAGCCCAGCCCCACAGGAACAGGAGAGAGCAGGACCTCTGCTCTCTGCACTGCTGCGTCCCCAACTAGAACAGTGTCTTAATCATAGCAGACGTTCACGATTTATTTGAAAAGTAAGTATGTGTGAATATTGTAACTGACTCGCTGAAAATCTTCCTAATTTTTAGGGCACAATTCCCTGACCTCTTATGCAGAGGATAAGAGGATATTCAGAGTGATTTATCTAATTGGAGAAAGCAAAATTTAAGCTGTGAAGCTAAGGCTCCATAATTGATGGTCTTAGGTGATACCAAATGAAAATGGTGGAGTAAAGACCTCCAAAAATTCTCTCCTCCATAAAAGCAAAGAGAACTTGGGCCAAAATAGTTTCCGGCACCTATTCAGGACTCTGGATATTAACCAAAGGCTTAGAGTAACCCAAGAAGCATTTATGCAAGAAAAACAGTGAAATTTTGGTAAGAAGAGTGAATTCTGTGGCATGTTAACTGTCCGTTCCCATTCCCTATTCCCCAGCAATGTGGTGGTAACCTTGAAAACCAACATCCACAACCATGCCGAAAACCAGCAAACTGGCAGCCACTGGAAGGAGACAGAGCAGGCAGGGCTGGAGCTCCTTCAAAGCCCCATTCCCAGAGAACTGTCATTATCTGACCTGCCTGGTGGTTTCCTAGAAGACCCTACTTGTAAGGCTGTCTTTATTTGACCTGACTCAGAGCCCTCCTATTGCAAAAAGTCTCTTGGTGGGGAGGGGAGGAAGTATTTGTTAAAAATAATCACAGGTAATTGTTGAATATCATGCTGCCTGAGGATGTGGCTAACAGTATGGGCAAAACACAGGCTAACCAAACAGCTTAAAAAGAAAAGTAGGGGTATGACATGTCCATACGGCACTTTGAAAAGCTTTTATATATATCTGGGAACCTAGAAGGCCATGAACATGCATCGGGCTGTGCACATGCCCAGGGAAGACCTGAGAAGGCCCTAAGCTCTCATCTCTGGTTGACCGTAGGGCTGTGTACAGGCAGGAGGTGAGGCTAAGGAAGAGCTGAAAACTGCATGGTGAGTATTAAAGGCAAGCACCAATGAGTACACAGAGCCCCTACGCAAAGACTGAGAGACTTAGTTCCAGGCATCTAAGGAAATCTTCATCCATTCATTAGCTAACCGCTAAGCAAACCAAGCAGAGATTTAAGTGGCTACACACACACACACACACACACACACACACACACACGCTACAGGCTTTACAAAATTTTCCAAAAAGTCACTAAAACAATTGTAACATCATTAACCCCTGGGGAAGGTGCAGAATCTGATTTCCAGGGCTGCTGTATTATTTTAAATGTTCTGTTGTCTACGAGAAATTATGAGACATTCAAAGAAACAAGAAGGTACGGCCCATTAATGTGGGGAGGGGGGTAGGTAGGGCAGGAAGGAAGCAGCCAATAAAGAGGTGGAAATTATAAAGAAAAGAGGCAAACAGAAATTCTGGAATTGAAAGTCATAATAACCAAAACAAAAAATCCACAACCAATCTGAACAGACAAAAGGATCAGTAAACTTGAAGATAGGCCAATTGAGATTATCCAGTCTGAGGAATTGAAAGAAAAAAGGAAAAGAAAGAGCCCAAGCATATGCATAGGGCAGTGGCAGAAGGAGAGGAGCGAGAAAGAGAGAAGGGCAAAAATGTTTGAAGAAATAATGGCTGAAAACTTACCAAATGTGATGAAAAACAATCTACATGCCCAAGAAGCTCAAGGAACTCCAAGCATAATAAACTCAGAGAGCCACACCTAGACTCGTCATAATCAAACTACTGAAAGCCAGAGCCTCAAAAGCAGCAAGAGAAGAGACTCGTCGCATTGGAGGGATCCTCGGTAAGATTAACAACTGGTTTCTCATCCAAAGAAACCACGGATACCAGAAAGCCTCCATTCAAACTGCTGAAAGAAAAAGACTGTCAACCAAGAATTCTCTACCAACAAAACTGTCCTTCAAAAGTGAGGAAGAAATTAGGGCGTTCCCAGATAAACAAAAACTGGAAGAATCTGTCACTAACAAACCTACCCTATGAGAAATATTAAAAGAGGCCTTTCAGACTGAAATGAAAGCACACTAAACATTAACTCAAATACACGTGAATAAAGAGCCCAAAAAAGGTAACTACATAGGTAAATATAAAAGACGGTATAAATAGGTTGTAACATTTTTTTCTCTAATCTGATTTAAAAAATAACTGCATTAAGCAGTAATTATAAATCTGTGTTGATAGGCATATCATGTATAAAGATGTTAATCTGTGTGACAATAATAGCAGGGGGGAACAGGGAGAAATAAAGCTTTATATCAAAGCAAAGATTGTGTATACTAGTTGCAAAGTTGGTGTTAACCCAAACTATGTTATTACCAGTTAAGATGTTAACTGTTAACACTTAGGGTAGCCTCTTAAAAAATAACTCAGAAAAAATAAAGTAAAAGAAATGACAAGAGAGTGAAAATGTATAAAAACTATCTAACACAAATAAGGCAGCACTGTAGGAACAAAGAAACAAAACAGACATGACCTAGGAAACCAAGAGCAAAATGACAGACATAAATCCTACCCTATCAGTAATGACATTAAATGTAAATGGATTAAACACTCCAATTAAAAACTGGTCCAATTACATGCTCTCTACAAGAGAAACATTTTAGATTCAAAGACAAACAGACCAGGGGTGCCTGGGTAGCTTAGTCAGTTGAGTGTCTGACTTCCACTCAGGTCATGATCTCACGGTTGGGAGTTTGAGCCCTGCATCAGGCCCGCTGCTGTTAGCCCAGAGCCCACTTCTGATCTGTGTCTCCCTCCTTCTGCCCCTCCCTCACTCATGCGCGTACACGTGCGCTCTTTCTCTCTCTCAAAAATAAATAAATATTGAAAAAAAAAGGCTAAAAGTGAAAGGCTGGAAAAAGATATAGCATGCACTGGTAACCAAAAGAGTGCTGGAATGATTATACTATCAGACAAAACAGACTTTAAGACAAAATTTGTCACTAAAGACAAAGAATGAATTTTATAATGATAAAAGGGCTCGTCCACCCATAATTGCATATACGCACTTAACAACAGAGCCCCAAAATACATGAAGCAAAAACTGACACAACAGAAGACAGAAATACACAATTCAACAATATTAGAGACTTCAATATCTCACTTTCAATAATGCATAGAATAACTAAACACACAAGGAAAAAGACTTAATCAACATACAAATCAACTAGACCTAAGAGATACCCACAGAATACTCAATAGCAGAATATACATTTTTTTTTAATATTTATTTATTTTTGACAGAGAGACAGAGCATG
Organism: Herpailurus yagouaroundi; assembly: GCF_014898765.1. Lineage (NCBI taxonomy): Eukaryota > Metazoa > Chordata > Mammalia > Carnivora > Felidae > Herpailurus > Herpailurus yagouaroundi. Next base: position 19,555,762 of record NW_024412416.1, read on the forward strand.
AGCAAGGGAAGGGCAGAGAGTGACGGAGACAGAGAATCCAAAGCAGGCTCCAGGCTCTGAGCTGTCAGCACAGAGCCTGATGTGGGGCTTGAACTCAGACCGTGAAATCATGACCTGAGCCGAAGTTGGACGCTCAACCGACTGAGCCACCCAGGTACCCCCAGAATACACATTCTTCTCCAGCACATACAAAACATTCTCCAAGGTAAACCATGTGTTAGGCCATTAAAAAGTCTCAATAAATTTAAAAGAACTGAAATAATACAAAGTATGTTCTCCAACCATACCGAATGAAATTAAAAATCAGTAACACAATGGTGGGTCTTAGACTGCTGTGCTGTTCAGTCTCATTTCCTCTTGTGTTTCACTTCTTCATATCCTTCCCACTCACTGCTGACAGTGTCTTTGTATGGTAACCCCCCCACCGCCATTGTAGATGCTAATTTGCCCTTATAATCTATTAGAAGTTTGGAGATGGAACCATCGAACTTGCAGAACAAAAGAATAAGGCTCAGTATAAAACCACAAGGGGCTCTGCCTTGAAGAATCAGGAAGCATTAGGGATCAGTATTTGGAGCATCTTATTCTAGCCACCTAGGAGCCAGCCTAGTTCTTAGGCAGGCAAGGTTAATGGGCAGCCTAAAGGCCCAGGAAGGCACCAGTATAATGCAAATCAGTTCCATGGCAACCAGCGGTTAAGAAACATTACTTCTTCCATTATTAAGGAAAAAAAATTCCCAGCCTTCTGATATAAAGATGTTCAACATTCCTTTATAGGCCAGTCAGACTAACAAAAGGAAGACGTTCTCTTTTTACATATTTTGCTCTAACTTCCAATTTCCTTTGAGGACATGCCTTCCCATAAAAAGAACATCAATCTTACCCTTCCCTGTACTGTTTTATACTTAAAATCACTATCACAGGGTTTTACGCTCTCACATTTTTCTAAACTGCTTCATGAACATGTTTTTGTCTCCTTAACCAGACTTAAAGCCCTTGAGGGGAAAAAAAGGCCATTCATGTTTCATTCTCCTTTTTGTAGTTCCCTGCCCGCTCAGAGAGCTGTGCTGGGCTCATTAATGCTCCCTTAACAAATACTGGTTAACTCAGAGGGTCATACGGGTGTGTCCTAATATACTGGTGTGTCCCAAACAACTTCTAGGTGTGCCAAGATAACAATCCCTTTGGGTCTGGGGCAGGGGGTGCAGTGGTTAGAGGTTGGGGTAGCAGGAGCACCTCAATGTGTGCATCACCATGTGAAAAAGGCTGGGAAACACTGAGTTAAGGGACTAATTAGAAACACTGCTGAGGGGCACCTGAGTGGCAGTCAGTTGAGCATCCAACTCTTGACTTCGGCTCAGGTCTTGATCCCAGGGTCGTGGGATCATGGGATTGAGCACCACATCGATGCTTAAGACTCTGTCTCTCTCTCTCTCTCTTCCCCTCTCCCCCCACTTGCACATGTGTGCTCTCTCTCTCTCAGAAACAAACACACAACAACAAAAAAACCCTGGGTTAAAGGACTAATTAGAAACACTTCTGAAAAGAACTAGAAAGAGACTGAATGTCCATAAAAAAGATGAAGCTCCTCACGTACCAACTAGAAAATCTTCCAAGACACGTAAGTGAAAGCCAGCAAGATCCAGGCAGTATGTAAAACATGCTACCATCCACGTAATAAGGAGGATACACACACTTCATGGATTACCTATGCATACGGTACGCCTTTACGGGTACACCACAGTGGCTGGCCCTGAAGGGAACCCAGGAGGTAGAGATGGAGATGGGAAAACTTATCCCAATGAACCCACTGAACTTCTGAATTTTAAAGCATGTGATGGCATTAAATTTTTTTGAATTCTATTTTAGAGGGGGAGAGAAAGTGGGTAAGGGAGGCAGGGAGGGCAAGGGGAAAGGGAAGGGAGAGAGGGAGAGAAAGAGAGAGAGAGAGACAGTCTCAAGCAGGTTCCACACTCAGTGCAGGGCCTGACGTGGGGCTCCATCCTACAACCCTGGGATCATGACATGAGCCGAAATCAAGAGTTGGCACTCAACCCGACTAAGCCACCCAGGGCCCCCCAATAATTTTTTTTAATGTTTATTTATTTTTGAGAGAAAGAAAGACAGAGTGTGAGCAGGGAAGGGGCAGACAGAGAGGGAGACACAGAATTCAAAGCAGGCTCCAGGCTCTGAGCTGTCAGCAGCCCCGATGCAAGGCTGGAACTCATGAACTGTGTGATCATGACCTGAGCTGAAGTCAGACGTTTAACCGACTGAGCCACCCAGGCACCCCAATAAACTTTTTGAAGTTGCCAAAACCACCTATGCCTAGTAATGACTATTTTCTATGCAAAACACCTTTATGACTAAGTCAAATGTTGGGTTAAAATAAGAAAAGCAAGATCTGGTTGCTGGTTAGCCAGCTATGTTCTCTTTGTGAAAATCCACTGAGCTCTACGCTTAATTATGATCTGTGTACTTTTCCACAGGTATAATATACCTCAATAAAAAGTCAAACATAAAATGAAAAGGTTACTTAGGTCAACTGTCTTTTTGTTCCCTTATTAAAAGGCCAGTATATGTCATTTATTTGCCTAAAAAATTGTTTCAAATTGTTCAGCAATGTTTCTCAAAAGCAACCTCCTATGACTGAGATGTCATGCCGAGCCCGTGTGACAAGGGGGCTCAGGTCTGCCTGCTCTGCTTCTCCATCAGTAGTAACGGCCTCCAGTCCCACATTCTCACTCTGGGCTGGGAGGGTTCAGTAAGCACTGAGGAGCATTACTAAAAACCACCTTATGGTTTACTGCATTGCAATTACATTTTTAAATTATGAAAATGAAAGTATTTAAAGACTTATCAAAAATGCCAAAGTCACAAAGGATGCAGATGGAGGCTGTGCAAACAGTCCAGACAGAAGGAGGCTACCTATAGAGGCGTGACCGTCAAATCCAACACCTGACCCGAGGCTGCTTCTGTGATGGAGAAGGGAGAACTGTTACCCAGGACTTTGCTGCATAAACAGGTAAAATCGGAAAATAAATGGCAGGTTGAAGTCTCCGTGTTGAACTGAACTTAGGCTATACTATGGTCATATGAGAGCATTTCCCCACTCTTTTTTTTTTAATTTTTTTTTCAACGTTTTTATTTATTTTTGGGACAGAGAGAGACAGAGCATGAACGGGGGAAGGGCAGAGAGAGAGGGAGACACAGAATCGGAAACAGGCTCCAGGCTCCGAGCCATCAGCCCAGAGCCTGACGCGGGGCTCGAACTCACGGACCGCGAGATCGTGACCTGGCTGAAGTCGGACGCTTAACCGACTGCGCCACCCAGGCGCCCCTCCCCACTCTTAATCAAAATACAATTGATATTAGTTAAAGTAAAGGGCCACAATGTTAAGTTACTCTTAAATGAGGGACAGGTCTATGTCCCTGTATGCGGGAACAGGGGGAGACTCAGCAGCAGTGGCAAATGATCATGCGAATAGGGTAAAATGTTAACAGGTTAATTTGAGTCCAGGGTGTGTGGATGTGCTTTGTGTTGGTCTTTTTTCTGTGAAATTAAAATTACTTCCAAATAAAGTCTTTTAAAACCATGTATTAATAAATTACTACCAATAAGAATCAAAACAAGCTTAGAAATGAATCTGGATTTTGATTATGACAGTTGCCTCTCATGACGCATTTTAATGCCAAGGCACTATTTCAATTTGCAAAAAAAAAGTAAAAATTACACCTTCTGGCTAGATTTATAAGAGCTAAATAAGTACCTTCCAAGACCTAAAGCTTAACATAATTGTCTTTAACATAAGACTCCACCTCAGTAATTTCTCATAATGTGAACCTTAATGGAGAAACTAGATTTACAGGAAGTTTAATAAAAGTTCTCATCCACACGAGGGATTAATCTCGCTTGAGTGGCAAACACAATGATAAATCCTAGCTAACAATGTAGGTTAACAGCACTTAAAGCCCTACCAAAAAAGAAAACAGAAATCAAAGGTCTAATAAAATGGTACATGTCCCAATAGATCTAATTCTTAGAAATGACAATGATGAAGGACTACACATGAAAGGCAAAACTTTAAATTTACAGAAAACCATACGGGAGACAATTCCCATCCCTCCAGGAAGGGAAAATTTCTTACACAAAAAAGCACAAGCCATACAGGAGAAGAATGAGAAATTAAACTACACTCAAAACTCACAATTTGCATGTGAAGTAAAGCCACATTTAAAGGGAAAGGACGAGTCACTTTTGGGGAGAGGACAGGCCCCTGCAAAAGGAGCTCACAAACTGGCAGCACCCAGGAAAAGCTCTGTCATCATCAGGCCTGTAAACACATGGAGAGTAGCAGCGACACCACCCAGAGCTGACTGTCCCCTGGCTGCACACATGTCCTCCACACCCCCCAGAGATCCTAGGGACAGGGAACTGGCAGGGAGGGAGCCTCCTCTCCACCAGATCCCTTTAACTAATAAAATCATTCACCAGGTGCCTCCAGGCAAAGAGGTGGCCTCCAGTGTCCAGAAAGGAGGATTCTCAGCACCCAGGTTCAGGCCTTAGAGAACTTTGGCGATTACGAGAGGACAGCCCTAAAACTACCTCCCAGCCCCTGAAGCCCTAGGACAATACTTTCTAACAACATCCTGGCACTAATGCTAGCTGAGAGTTCTGGATAAACAAGACGCTGGCCCCAGTGACATCTATCTAGCAGGATGTAAGATATAACAGCGCCACGACACTAAGACACAGATTGTTAAAAATTCACTCTCAAAGGTAGGCCTATTGTCTACAATTCAGCAGGACGGCTAGCTTCTCAGAGATCAGGGAGAGAGAGGGTAAAACATTCCAAAATACACAAGGCACTGCATGTTTTAACTATAATGAAGCATGTTAAGGTTACAACTACTAAATTAAGGATGGGAGGAAATGCAGAAACACTGCCAGCTATATTCTTAAAACTGCATGACATCCCCAAATAGTTTCCTCGCTGCAAAAATCCAATGCAACAGAAACCCCCCCTAGATCCAGTGAGGAGGTGGGGGGGGGGGCGGGGAGGACACACACACAGAGATCAGAGGTTTCACTCAAATGACATCTGAATGTACCTTTTATAATTAAAAACAACATGAAAACTACTTCCGGTATTCTTGAAAATGTCCACTTCCCTAACAGTTCAAATGAAAGAACCAGTTATTAGGAAACCTTTAAAAGCAAGTCTTGGGGGCAGAAGGCAAGTACTGGCAGGAATACAATTTCTTCACTCAAGCCCTTGAGAAAATTAACTCATAACAAAAGCTAACAGTTCACATCAGAAAGTAGGTTTCTTTTTCTTGGGCAGAGGTCTAGAAATTCCCTCTGTTCATCACAACTATCAGTAGTTTATCAATTTAAACACAACAACAACCTAAATAATTTTTTCCATTCTGACTAATATCAGATCCTGTAACTGCAGGCAAGAGGTGCACATCTGCCAATAAAAACAGAGAAAAGTCAAAAGCTAACTCATGTTCTCGAGAGCATTTAAAGAGAAAACATCTACAAGTAGACTTCCTACAAAAAATTGCATTTGTGTGTCCAGATAAGTCAGGGATTGCCTACCCACTATCCTCAAAGGAACAACCTTACTGCAAACTTACAGACTACAAATAAAGGTCTAAAATGTCAAGGTTTAAAATAAATGCAAAACCAAATGCTAATGGCTTTTTTTAAAATATCATTACTCATTTTATCAATTCTAAACATGTTAAGCTTCAATACTGTGTGGGTCAACAAACGACATGAGAGAAGTCAGGCCTTTGGGAGAACAGGGACAGGGAAAGTTGATACAATTGTAATCACATCTACAGATTCAGCAATACTCAGATTAGATGAATTTTCCAGGTAACTGTGAAAATATCACGGTGACCTACAGTGAAACGTATCATTTCTTTGGGCTCCAAATGCCATGATTTATTAACTAAGGTATGAGGACAAAAGTATAGAAGGTATGTCCTACAAATGAAGGCTGAAAGATACTAAAAAGGAATTCAAATTTAAAAAACTAAGGTAAGAATGTGTAATAACTTAATACCAACTTCAAGCCTTAGAGAAGGTATCATCAACTAGTTTCCTGCAATTGGCGCATAACTGATGATGAAATTAACCGTTTTTTTTTCTTCTGTTCTTACCTCGTAAGACCAGACACACTGCACCCCCGCAAACCTCCGGACACATCTTCCCACCTCCACGTCCTCGTGAGTCGTGTACATTTCCCGGAGACACTTTCCAATGTGCGGCACCATTCTCCGGAGAACCTCCCGGCTCATGATCACACCGGGCCCCCCCATGCAGAAGTTCTCACCGGGTTCCAGGGCCAGTTTCCCCATCTCTTCCGTGGTGCCCAGTCCTGTCTGCCCGAGAAAGAGGGGCTCACTGCTATTCAAACTCCTCAGAAAATTCTCCAGGCGGTCTCCTTTGATATACACGTCATCATCTGCTCTCATAAACCATTCATACTTGTCCAGGTAGTGGTCATGCATGTACTTGAGCATCATGAAAGACTTCTTCTGGGGTGGGTAGGAGTCGTCCACGCCCCGTAGTGGCACTATCGGAATTGGTATCGAGGTGTCTGAACCCTCACTAGAGAAGAATTCGACTTTCCCAGGAATTGTCTTGGACCATGTTCTGGAATTAAAATAAGCATCAGTGAGAGAACAGTTTATTTCAAGCTTCTCATTTCCAGAAATCCACAGATCTACTCATGTTGAAGCACTGTGTGTTCAGAAGGAATGATAAAAAGCTACCTGATCTGCTTGCTTCCCCTTAACAGAAGTCCAGGCTATGGGGTATTCCAAGGCCCAAGTTCATTTTCAAAAGAATCCCACCAAAAAAAGATTAATGAAGTGTTAAAATATTTCCGGGATAACTAAGTTTTAAGCTGTGGCTGAAAACCAAATTGCCGGGGCACCAAGGTTTCAACACCCAGGTTAATTTTCTGATACTATCAACCCTCCACCTATAAACTCCTCCACTCCAGAAGACAATTAAAAATCAAATTCTTCATTCAGCAAAGTTTCTTTGGATGCATATCAATGCCAAGTATGTGCTAAGCCAGGGGATGCAGGGCGAACAAAACACAGATGCCAACTTATAGAGCAGTCATCAGGAGAGATAGACGTTTATCAAAGGAGTCACACACAAATGTACATACTATTATGAATTAAAACAAGTGCTCTGAAAGGCACACAGCCTTCAAGAGCAAACACACAGAAAGATCACAAACAAGACACACAATGCAGAGAATGCTTCCTGGAGACAGGGTGAATGTCAAGGATGAGATACAGACCCAGGATGCAGCAGAGGAAAGGGATGGCACAGAAACGGGTGAACGCTGAGTATTCCACGGTCTTCGGGGGTGGAGGAGAGGGTTGGGGCCACTGGGTGGGAACTGCCACAGCAGCCTGGACGGGGGGGGGGGGGGGGGGGGGGGTGCCAAGGGTAACTGCACGTCCCATTGTCAGAGGAGAGATTAGAAATGAACAAAAAGGAAACAAAGAATCCTGCTCCTGCACAACTGATTTAAGGCCATCGTGTTCCAACTTTCCTTATGCCTTCCTCATTTTATGTAGTAAGAGCTGAAGCGGTCCAGCTACAAATATGCATTTATACAGACTACTTCTAGGAAAAACATCGCAGAACATAAATGAAGCAGTCAATAAACAGAACATAAATGAAGCAGATCAAAAAAGGTCTGTTCCCAGGTGATATTCTCTCCAATATATTTTTATTTTGCTTATCCATTACAATCATATGTATTATAGTGAAAAGTGAACTTGAAGGGTCAATGAAAACCACACATCTTACATGAAAGGTCTTAGGGAGAGAAATTCTTGTAAAAGACATATACCAACCCCCAGAGGAGAGGTACAGAAGTAGGGGAGTGGGGAGGCATTGAACATATTCATATTGTTCTTCAACATCACCACCATGCATCTCCAGAATGTTTTCATCTGCAAAACTAAATTTCTAAAGTACAGTATTATTTTTGTAATTTTATAAATGATCTACAATGAATTACTTAAAAAAGCAATTACTGGCTTTTAATTCTTCTCCTAACCCAAATGTAAGGAATACAAAATGACTTCAAATTTCTCTCATTCAAGCAGAAGAGGAATTCGATGAACTTGTCAAACATGCTTCTCAAAAAAATCCAAGGATTAAATACATATCGTTTTTCATCAAAGCTAGGAAGTCGACTGTAAGACACACAATTGTTTTTTGTGCCAATAACAAGGAAAAAACAGTGCCAATCATAATCACATGATGCCAGCAACTGTAAAACGCATCCTGTTTCAGAGATGTTAAAATGTGGGGGGAAATGTGCATCTTAGAATGATGTAAGACAGTCGTAGTAATGTTTTTCCCTTAATGCCTGTGGATTTAAAATGGACCTATGGAGTCTTATGCCATTTACAAAACTCAGCATATATGGTACCTGATGGGACTACAGATGCTGTACTCCCATTTTCACAAAGGATAAGCACCCAAAAGAATGGATGAAAAGTAAACATGGCAGGAATGTAGCAACTAATTTAAGGAGAAACCAACCCTTTCCATAAAGAGATAAGTCTATTTAAAAATGAGAATGAACTGGGGGCGCCTGGGTGGCTCAGTCGGTTGGGCGTCTAGCTTTGGCTCAGGTCATGATCTCATGGTTTGCAGGTTCGAGCCCTGCATCGGGCTCTCTGCTGACAGCTCAGAGCCTGGAGCCTGCTTCGGATTCTGTGTCTCCCTGTCTGCCCTTCCCCCGTTCATTCTCCCTCCCTCCCTCCCCCCAAAAATAAATAAACATTAAAAAAAAAATTCTAAGCATGAGAATGAACCAGAGTCTACACAGAATGTATAATAACTGAAAGACACCCTCCTGACGTGGTAATCTAGAGGGGAGATGACTTCCCAGCCCCAGGAGGTGGGTGACAATGAAGATGTACTAAGAGGACCACCATCCAGGGCAAGGAGCCTCTGATTCCTTCCTCTAAGAGAAATGATTTTTGTTTGGGAGTCATATTACTTGAAAAAGTAAATAATTTCAGTGGTTGGCACATAACAAGTCAATAAATCCTGCTCACTTGCATTAAAAAAAGTGACTTAAGGGGCGCCTGGGTGGAGCAGTCGGTTAAGCGTCCGACTTCAGCCAGGTCACGATCTCGCGGTCCGTGAGTTCGAGCCCCGCATCAGGCTCTGGGCTGATGGCTCAGAGCCTGGAGCCTGTTTCCGATTCTGTGTCTCCCTCTCTCTCTGCTCCTCCCCCGTTCATGCTCTGTCTCTCTGTCCCAAAAATAAATAAACGTTGAAAAAAAAAAAATTAAAAAAAAAAAAAAAAGTGACTTAAAAGTGCTGTGTGTGTGTGTGTGTGTGCAAGTGTGAGCACACCTCCACGCAGAAAAGAGCAGAAACCATTTCTGTCTCTGAGACACCTCCAAGTGAGTTTCTAATCACTTTCCATAACACTCTACCATTTCCTGCCATTCCTACATGAAGAACCGGACTTAATCAGACCCAACCAGAAAACAAGAGGTAAAATTCACAGGCCTGCTGGAGTTCAAATATACTACCGTCCATGGTCCCTCTGAAATGTAGTTTAAAGCTAAACAGTCTGCATTATCTCATAACTGATTACACATTGATAGTGAATAAAATCAACCTAACTTCAGCTTCTACCCAACTGCTTCTGAACTAAAATGTGATTAATAAAACAGACCAAGTTCAAACCAGTAAGTACTAAAGTACTGGGGTCGGGTGAGCTCAGAAGCTGTTAAGATATTAAAGCACCATGATACTGAGACATGGGATGAGTAAGACAACATCCGCCTTCAAAAGAATAACCTACTCAAGACACAACACGCTGTGTCACGGCTAAAAGGACAGGCTCCGGAATCAGGCTTGTGGGGTGACGGTCCTGGCCCCACTTTGGGTGAGCCACCCTGTGCCTCCCTTTCCTCATCTGCAAGCTGGGGGATGGGGTAATAATGGCACCTACCTTAATAGGGATGTTGTGAGGGTCAGACGGACCCTTCTATCTCAAGTGCTCAGACGTCGGCCTGGCACGCAGTAAGCATAACAGAAGGGTGACTTACTGGGGAAGACAGCAGTTTGCAAATAAGATGGTGAAAGAGAAAATGAAGGACACAAGGGAGCGTGGGATGGACCCGGGAAAGCCCGTCACAGGATCACACGCCAGCGCGGAGGCGCTGTGGAAAATGCTGCTTCTCACGTTGCTGGCTGAAAACCCGACACTCAAGCCAGCTATTAGAATTCCGTTTTGCTGTCAATCTCTGACAACATCAGGGTATAAGTCTAAGGAGACTTCAACTTTTAAAAGTTTTTTCACTTCTTAATGCTGGAATCCTTTGTAGGAGACTGAGGATGGAAACCCCTCCCGGCCCGGGCCCGCAGCGCCCGTGCCCCCGCGGACAGAGCAGGCAGAGAAAGTGCCGATGGTACAACCGGCACCCAGGCGATTAATGCCCGCACTGTGACTTGAAATGGTGTAATTTGTCTAAGAAGAGAAGCCAATTAATTTTAAAAACAGACAATCTAACCTCAAACCATCCTTAAAAGCCTCTCTGCAGTTTTATGGCAACTCCACCCAATTATTATCTTTTCCTTTTTAGGTAACCCAGGGAAAAACCTCAAGCTGCCCTTTTCTGTCTAAATGACTGGCAGTTTGAGGGAAATCTCTCAGAACGAATTTCTGTAAATCCTCCAATCTTAAGAAATGATGACCGTTTTCACTTAGGGTGCCTTTGGCTTCAAGAGCTCCATCCAGTTAAAGGCTTCTGGAACAGAGATCATGATTCACCATCCTGGGGGACCGGGGGGGGGGGGGGCTGTAATAATGGCTAAGAAGTGAAGGAAGCACGCTGCTCAAGCAGCAGGCTGGCCCTCCTTCCGTGAGAGAACCAGGTCCAGTTCCTTAATTTTCATAAGCAAATGTCAACCTTGCCACTGACACGTTTGTTACCAGGAGCAAAGAGCTCTCACTTGATTGAAACCACAGAACGTTTGCAGAGGCCCTCGCCAGCTAGCTCAAGTTTCAGTGGACCGATAACCAACTCTAGCTAAAGGCACAGATAAGACAACTGAAATCTGAGAGAGCCAAGAAAGCTATCAGCCCTTCCTCGGGGCTTCTAAACGCTATCCCTCCACCAAGTTAAATCACTGTTAAGTAATGCAGCTAGATGATAATTAGCTTCGCTAAGGGTTGCCTTTGCTGACTTAAGACTTCATATAGTCCCCCTTCCCATTCGGTTACCATTTTAAGAAAAACTACATAAAATACATTTCTGTATAAAACTGCATCTATAGCAGGACTCCTGTCCTAAGTACACATTCGTAATCCATGGGCAAAAAGCAGGCAAGAGTATATACTTGTGATGTGGACTATTAAGGGAACAAAAGTACATATACAAAAATAAAATATTTTACAACTTTGCCCCAAAGTGCTTACTATGGTTATTTGTGGTTGGAGGATCAGAAGGCATTTAATTTTCTTCATGTTTTCTACATTTCTAAATTTTCTGCAACAGAAAGGTGTATTTAGAACTGGGAAAAAATTTTTTAATCTGGAGAAAAGCTTTAAGCTAAAAAGCATCCAAAGAAATGAAAAGATATGACAACAGAAAATTCTACTTTTATAATAAACATTTTTCTATTCTATCCAGTGGACAAAAACTCAGTAAGACTGAGTGAGTACTTTTCCTGCACATTTTCTGAATTTGAATAGCTATAGTAATTCTTACAAAAAGAGGAGCTCTTCTGTGATTTCCCCAAAATCACGATTAAATACATTTAAAAACATAAGAGACTCTTAAATATGGAGAACAAACAGAAGGTTGCTGGAGGGGTTGTGGGGAGGGGGGATGGGCTAAATGGGTAAGGGGCATTAAGGAACCTACTCCTGAAATCATTGTTGCACTATATGCTAACTAATTTGGATGTAAGTTTAAAAAATAAAAATAAATAAATAAATAAATAAATACATTGTCAGACAGTTACAGTGATACATTTGAAAGGACTCACGATCGGGGCGCCTGGGTGGCGCAGTCGGTTAAGCGTCCGACTTCAGCCAGGTCACGATCTCGCGGTCCGGGAGTTCGAGCCCCGCGTCGGGCTCTGGGCTGATGGCTCAGAGCCTGGAGCCTGTTTCCGATTCTGTGTCTCCCTCTCTCTCTGCCCCTCCCCCATTCATGCTCTCTCTCTCTCTGTCCCAAAAAAAAAAAAACTTTTAAAAAAAAAAAAAAAAAAAAATGAAAGGACTCACGATCAAATCATATCAGAACCTGGAGTCACGGAAGGAAGGGAGAATATAGTTTTTCCCCTCGTAGAACTGATAGATAATAGGAATTGAATGTATGTATTTCCATTCTTGCATTACAGAAAAGATTTCAGCTAACCTAACTAAAAGGCATACAGTACGATAACAGAAGCGAGAAAACGAGGCTGAAGAAAAATAAAAGTAGGGTCGTGGGAGCAAGGCAGGAAAGTGGTACCTATACCAGGGAAGGCAAAACCCTGCCTGGGAGGGGCTGCCTGCTCAGCGCTGTGCCCACAGGAAACACTCAACCAAGGGGAGTCCTCTGAAAAGATGCCAACTAGAACAAGGGAGCCCGCGTGATGAGACCAACTGCCATCACGTGGTCTCTACATCCGCTAACAGTGGCCCAAATCGGCAGCACGCCTTCCAGCAGGCAACCAAGAGAAGTCACAGGACTGTGTCCCACTGCTCAGGGTTAAGTGAAGTAACTTTTCCAGACAGGGAGACCTGACAGAAACTTCTCTGCGGGGCCACGGTAGAGAGAGTAGGGCAAACGTGGTGAGCATCGTCACAGGAAGCGCAAGCTTGATGAAGCAGCAAGCAGTCTCAGCTCACCCTCCCAAAAAGTATGTGGAGAACAGCATGCACTTGAGCAGGCAGAGCAGCCATGCACTTGAACTTGACCAGGCCTAGTGAAAACTCAGAGGTCTTCCAAGGCTACCAAGTGAAGGCTAAAGGCCTCTCCTGGCCCTGAAGGAGTGCCCTCTGGCAGGAGGCTGCAAGCATTACTCAGTCCATTACCTCTGCCCTGTCCTAGGATGAGGGACCAGCCCTGCAGCCAGCACCCTTAGCCGTAGCTTTTCCTTCCTCTGTCTGCCTTCCGGATACACGGCTTCCTCTTGTAAAGTCTTTAACTGTCTTATTGCAACACCTTATGACGTGAGCAATCTCAGTTCTTTTTAGAATTACATGGGGAAATAGAAAAGAAATACAAATCGTGGGAAAAATATTTTTTAAAAGAAATCAAATTATACTCTTTACCATTAATCCTTAAAAAGCACACTAAAGGTGAAAGCAAGCATTAAGGAGACTTTTTTCCGTTCAATAAAGCCGTTGGCGGGTGGATTACAGCTTCCCACCTCCACAATGGCCTGGCCACTAGCCCAGGAGGCAGCTCCAAGGTATTAAGAGCTAACAGCAACCTGCCCTTTGAGCCCAGGCTCACAGCAAACAATGGGAATACTCATCAGTACAGACCACAAAAAAACGCCCTCTTTGGAACCTAAGAATCAAAATTCGGAGTGTTAATAACAGAAGGCAAAATGTAACCTAGTGATACATTTCCAAAGCTTCAAATGTCAGAAAGCTACCTTATATAGTTTGTATTTTGCTGTTGTGCACTTAAAAGTATAAATATGCAACTAATTCTTAATCACGCATGAACAAAATTCGTTTTCAAATTTAATTCTAAGCAAAAAAACCCAAACAACAACAGCAAAAAGTGTTGCTTAATGCAAACAATAAAACCACCCGAACCTATTTTGGCCCACCCCCTTACAAGTTATCAAGGCACTTCCTGGTATCGAACCACTGAACAGCAGCCCACGGCCACCCAGCAACCAAGCAGTTACCTAGTGTGGTGTACCATGCTAAGGGCATTTGAAACTCAGCCTATGGGGGCACCTGGGTGGCTCAGTTGGTTAGGTGTCCAAGTCAGCTTCAGCTTGGGTCATGATCTCATGGTTCATGGGTTCAAGTCCACACTGTTAGCTCAGAGCCTGCTTGGGCTCTCTCTGCCCCTCCCCCACTTGCATACACATGCTCCTGCGCCCGCTCTCTCTCTCAAAATAAATACACTTTAAGCAAAACAAAGTAACTCAGTCTGTGATAGTTCAATGGGGTGTGTTGAGGTATTGCCACCCACATATTCCAGATGAGGGGACGGAGGCTCAGGGCCAGGTAAGTAATTTGCCCAAGATCACAAGGCTAATAAAAGTCGAAGCCAGAATGCAAATGGGGTCTGACTCTAAAGGCTCTGCTGGCCAGCTACTGGCTTTTTCATCCCGCACAGTTATTTCCAGGTTAGCACCCACATTTCCTTTGCAGACTATACTCCACTGATAAGGCTGAGAAAACAGAGTCATCACAGACACGGGGAGCACACTTACAACTACTTAAGCCACTTCCACTGTGTCTGCCTGGCAGAAACCTGCCTGTTGAGGACACCTCTTCAGAGTCTAAGCTGGATTTAATTGAAGGTCAGAAGACTCTACTCAAATGGTAGCTTCTGAAACCCTCCTTCCGTGTAGGTCCCTTCGCTACTGTAAATCCTGCCCAATCATTTTCCCCACAGCAGGTTGGAAACACAGAAAACCCCAACACAAAAGCCGCCTTCACACCTGGGTTCTACTTACAAAGCAATCGTTTTAATGGCATTAATAACCACATTTTCATTAGTCTTCAGGCTTTGGGTTTGCAAGCCTAGGACTGCATCAAATCAGAGCAGTGGACACCTTATATTTTTAATCATCCACAAACCAAGGTCCTCAGCTACAGAACAAATACCATCGCTATAAATGCTTCAGAAAGGACACTGAATTAAGGTAAGCAGATGGACAGTTTCAGGACTTATATGTCGTAACTAAGTTTTTTATTCCTCCCAATTCCACCCACATCCACAAAAAGACACTGGCAGATGGAAACACGGATACCGACATCCACATATGGAAGGGGGGGGGGGGGACTGGGAAGTTAGAGTAACTGAGGAAAATACAGTTACAGTAACCAAATAAATACTTTTCAGTGCAGGATTAACTGTTACTTGCAAAAAATGACCTCTGACCCCAGCCCCAGGGAGCCTGCTGTGCCCAAGTTACAGGTACCTACAACCTAACTCGCTGGAAACTGCACTCATTTCCTTCAAAGGGCTCTTCCCTCCTCCCCCTCCTCCCCCTCCTCCCCCTTCTTCCCCCTCCTCCCCCCTTCCTCTTTTTTTTTTTTTTAACTGTAGCTCTATAGATTTATTACAAAATAATTGCTCACTATAGTAAAACACAAAAGTACAGAAGAGGGCCAAGAAGAGTATGAAAACTCCTCGGCATCATTGTGTATAGATGCTTTCACACTTTCTTTTCTACACTACACAAACATAAGATTATTTTGATTTTAAGCAAAAATGGAACCCATACCAGGCATACAATTTTATAACCTACTCTTAAATTTAAGTATATTGTGAATCTCTCTTCATTTCAGTCAACATATTCGAGCCACTTGATTTTTTGTGGCTAGAGAGACATCACAGTATAGATAAACTTGGGAAATCAATTAAGGTCCACAGTTCCTCACGCAGGACACCAAAGACACTTGAAATTTCGACTCCTGGGGCGCCTGGGTGGCGCAGTCGGTTAAGCGTCCGACTTCAGCCAGGTCACGATCCCGCGGTCCGTGAGTTCGAGCCCCGCGTCGGGCTCTGGGCTGATGGCTCAGAGCCTGGAGCCTGTTTCCGATTCTGTGTCTCCCTCTCTCTCTGCCCCTCCCCCGTTCATGCTCTGTCTCTCTCTGTCCCACAAATAAATAAAAACGTTGAAAAAAAAATTAAAAAAAAAAAAAAAAGAAATTTCCACTCCTTACATACATCTTGAAGCACATCTTTAAATCCCTTTGAAAAATTCTAGAGGAAATGCTAGATTTCAGGTCCCAGCCTCAAAATGAACAATCTCGTTCCTTCACTACTTCCTGCTATTCCACATTTCTGGGAATCTGTTGTCTCTGCCTCAAAAACTCCTATTCATCCTTCAAGACCAAGTGAGGGAAAGGGGGCAGGAGAGTGTGGGTGAGGCCTTTCCTGATCCCCTTCATAAATCAGCACAGGCCTCTTTCTCCTGTGTTCCCACCCCAGTGAGCCCAGGCACCCAGTGAGCCCTTATCATGAAGTATTTCCATTTCTTTCCTTCCCTGGATGACAAACCCTGCAAGGATAGAATTATTAATTCGTTTCCAATAAAGACCACCTTAATGAATGGACAGGGGAAGTGAAAATACAACCTTGTATCATCTTCTGTCGACAGCCACAGCTATCCCTAACTTGGAACATTCTATTTGAGGGCATCAAGTTCTGAAAGCACAGCATAGAAAACTAAACTCTTTATCAGGATCACGTATTCCAGCGGTCATCTTATACAGGCAATTCACAATGTGAAATGGGTTGTGCTCCGTAAGTTCATTTACAGGTTGATTATTCGGATTATAGAAGGCAGTCGGTAAATTTTTGCCAAACTGAATTCTATCTGAGAAAGAAAGTATTGCTCTAAACTGTCTCGAGATAAGCACGGTTTACTGGGTTCAAGAATAAGGAAAGGAACCCTGAGGTTTGCTCATTAAGATTGGTAAAAGAACAGGGTGCCTTCGCTGAAAGCATTAGGAAGAGGCCATTAACTGGTATAACAACATCTTGCAACAAGATTCCTATATCTCCAGCTAGTGTTTCTCAAACTTTCTTCCCACAGTTCCCTACAGACTGATGCTAATCTTTAATGGTGCCCTTTATCACTCCCAGGGCAAAGAAGGGAAACCATCCACCTCTTTCCTCTGAGAAAGTAAAGAAAGAACAAAACAGTTCCCCACCTTCAGCCCAGGGGAGGTAAGAATCAAGACAAATGAAAGGTGTTGGATTAGCTTAGCGTTCTGGGCATAAGAAAGGACTAAAAAGCAAAGTATGTATGGTTTTTGTTTTGTTTTTTTTATCAAACCATTAATTAAAAAGAAAACCCAAACGGTATCAAAACTCTCCCAGCAAGAACAGGTAAGTGTAGCCAAGAAATGCTTGAAACAGAAGAGGAACAAAGAAGAACTTGTCTACCGGATATTAAAAAATTATTCAACTTCCAATAATTTCAATGGGTGGTACTGGCACAAGAACAGAGAGAAAGATCAGTGAACAGAATAAGAAGTCCAAAAACATACCCAGGAATTCTGAGTATGATGAAGATGGCATTTCATATTGGTAGGGAAATGGGAGATTACTCAACAGATGGTACTGAGACAATGTACTATTTGGGGGAAAAAAAATGAGATTAAGATTATTTCTACCCCTTCTAGAATCAGCAAAAAAATGTTGCTTTTAACAATCTCTCCAGGGCAATAACCTTCTGAGCTTGAGCTTGGTGGGGGGGGGACCCTAAAATCAGAAAGGTAAAGACTGAACTACATGAACTTCTGTGTATCAAACACCATAACTAAGAACAAAGAATAAAATATAGAAATAATATGAACTGTAGCTAATAACAAAAGACCCAAAGAACACAGGGTTCTGATGATCAGTCACTAAATGACCTAACAAATCACTCGGAGGAATCAAGGTACCATTCTGAAGTGAAATTGCCGAGAAAACAAATACTCTAGGATATGAGTCAAAATGAATTTCTTTATATATTTGTAAAACCCCAGCTATGCAGAACCCTTAGGCAATTTTAGTTTAAGACAGCTTCAGAGCTCTAGCACTGTAACCACCTCAGATATAAATCTTTTCTTAATTTCTTGTTTTTTACTTTTTAAAAAAATTTTTTTAATTCTAAGTTCATTTGGAGAGAGAGCGGGAGAGAGAGGGAGAGAGAGGGGGAGAGCGGGCAAGCGAATGGGAGAGGGGTAGAGACAGAGAATCCCAAGCAGGCTCCACACTGTCAGCAAACAGCCCAACGCAGGACTTGAACTCACCGACTGTGAGATCATGGCCTGAACTGACGTTGGACACTTAACCGACTGAGACACTCAGGGGTCCCTTTTCTTAATTTCTTTGTAAATTCATTACATTTATGAAGCTAAGGATACTTCTGCCTGTGTGTCTAAAAGCCTTCTTCAAACTTCTTACGCAAAACCAGACCTGTTGACTCATTTTCCCCATCTCAATAAATGATACAACCACTCACACTGTGTCTCAAGCAAGACCCCAGGAGGCACGTGATTCCTCTCTGCCTCACCCCTCACTAGCATTCCATCAGCACCACTTTACCTTGGCCCCAGCATATATCCCAGAACCATCCACTTCCACCTCCACTGCTACACCAGTCCCTGCCACCCACACATCCAACCTGACCACCTCCTAACATCTCCTTGCTTATTTCCAGTCCATGCTCCACACAACGGGCAGAACTCACAATTTAGGACATAATGCAATCACCTCCCCTTCCTGTCTAAACCCTCCAAAGGCTTTCTAATTCACTGAGAATAAGAGACCAGACACTATCAGGCCTCATCCGCTTTCTTTTATCGGCCTTCTTTGATTCCAAGTTGGTTGTAACTTGGAATCAAGTTGTAACTTACCAGCTCTTCCCTCTCCTCCCTTGCTCATCAGTGATATTCACACAACCATGGTTAAGACTGCACCCAAAATACCAAATTCTCCAGATGCCACCCCACCCTTTCCTTACCTTGTTTTGTTTTCTCCATAGTACCCATCATTAACCCTCTTTTCAGTGTCTTCCCTTCCATTAGAACAGAAGCAAAGCACCATGAGAACAAACATCTTCACTACTGTGTCCTTAATACTTAGGGTCTGAACCCAGAGGAGCCATGCATGTATTTGTTAAACAAAGGAATGAATCTTAAGTGCAACTGAATAATTTTTTTTAATGTTTATTTTGAGAGAGAAAGAAAGCAAGCATGGGAGGGGCAGGGAGAGACAGAGAGAGAGAATCCCAAGCAGGCTCCGCACCACCCAGTGCAGAGCCCACCCCAGGGCTCAATCCCAAGAACTGTGGGATCAGGACCTGGGCCAAAATCATGAGTCAGACGCTTAGCCAACTGAGCTGCCCAGGCGCCCCTAGAACTAAATATTAAAAAAAATAATAATAATGTTTCTTTTTGAGAGAGAGAACGTGCAGCACAGAGCCTGATGTGGAGCTTGAATTCATAAATCATCACAAGATCATAACCTGAGCTGAAGTCAGACACTTAACTGACTGAGCCACCCAGGCACCCCTGTAACTGAATATTTTTACGAACCATATTTTTACTCCTTGACTTAACAGCTATGGTGTCTGCTCAGGGCCTAAGGAAGAAGTTAGCCCTGTTCAGTCTCTGATCAACTACACTTTGAGTTTTGTTCTGCCTCCTTTTTAAAATCTGTTTCTTGGGGCGCCTGGGTGGCGCAGTCGGTCAAGCGTCTGACTTCAGCCAGGTCACGATCTCGCGGTCTGTGAGTTCGAGCCCCGCGTCAGGCTCTGGGCTGATGGCTCAGAGCCTGGAGCCTGTTTCCGATTCTGTGTCGCCCTCTCTCTCTGCCCCTCCCCCGTTCATGCTCTGTCTCTCTCTGTCCCTCTCTGTCCCAAAAATAAATAAACGTTGAAAAAAAAAATTTTTTTTTTTAAAATAAATAAAATAAAATCTGTTTCTTGCCTGCCATCAGCTGTCACTGCGCTGCTAACATCCCTTGGTGGCCCCTCTCCCCACTTCAACCATTTAGCAGGTCCGGAAAATAAAAGTCTATAACGATGGGGCTGTTCCATCATTAAAGTCCACTAACGTTAGTGCAGAAAGTCAGATCTCACTGAATTTCCAAAAGGCTTTTTAAGCTCCTTTCTGGATCTCAGACAGTTACTAGTCCCTACACCTAAATTCTGACATTTTCAATATCCTAGGATAAAAGTACACCATACAGCCATCTTACTAAAAATGTTGGCATCTCCTTCAAGCCATAAGCCAAACAATAATTTCATTAAAAAAAAAACAAAAACAAAACTAAAAACATTAGAGTATTTCTTAAGATAAAGAATGAGTGTGTCTTTTAGGGGAGATGTAAAACTGAGCACACCCATTGCCAAACTACCTAGTGCTGTTAAGATTCAGGCCGACTTTTATGCCAAACTGTGTGTGAAATTTCCATTTTAAGAGCCGAGTGTGGAGTTTCAGCCTGGGCTGCAAAGCACAGCAAAAGCCATAATCATAAGTTACACACTGTAACCTCGGCCCCAATTCAGGCCTTCCCCAAAAGTTCTTTAAGACTAAAATCGTCTTGTGCCATCTCCTGCAGCCAGTCTAAACAGACGGTTGACAGGTTGAGAAGCAGAGGACCGGAACCGGAAAGGTAAGTCCACTCCAAAGCTTCAAGTAATGGGACTTCTTAGGATCCAAGACAGAAAAGAGAAGAGTTGCAAGAAAGCCGACAGAATGCCTGAGCAGGTACACTGTTTCCCCGGAAAGGTTTCCCTGACCAGAAAGGCAGAGTGGTCACAAAAAAGGAAGAACTGGCACCAGAGGGCAAACTGGGTTTCTACTTTATCTCAACTGTCTGAAAGTTAATAAACAGTGAGATACAAGTCCTACATCCAAAAAAGATGAGGTAGGAGATTTGCTAAAGGAGACCAAAAGTAAGAGGGTCAAGCATGGGCTTAGGGAAAGGACTCTCCAAGTGTAAGAAGGGTAGGTCAAGTTTGCGCTACATTTTCTGGCGTACCAGGACCCCTACTGGTTTGTATATATTGATTCTGAATCCGTGAAAAATGTATTTGTTTGGTGGGCAATCTAGCATTTGAACTACTTTGGTAATCATCTCCAAAGGTGTGATTTCACCCAATGGCAGTCATGTGGACTTACTTTCAAAACCATTCTGGGGGCGCCTGGGTGGTGCAGTCGGTTAAGCGTCCGGCTTCAGCCAGGTCACGATCTCGCGGTCCGTGAGTTCGAGCCCCGTGTCGGGCTCTGGGCTGATGGCTCGGAGCCTGGAGCCTGTTTCCGATTCTATGTCTCCCTCTCTCTGCCCCTCCCCTGTTCATGCTCTGTCTCTCTCTGTCCCAAAAATAAATAAACGTTGAAAAAAAAAATTTAAAAAAAAAATAAAAAAAAACCATTCTGTAAACAATTTATACAGCTCATCCTCAATTTCAGATGTGGACATTTCTCTTGTCCAAAAGCACAATTTGCATAAAATTCCAGGTAATTCATGGGAGATCCGGGAGAAAATTTTTATCTGCGGGTTCCTAAATCACTACCATAGTTTAAATTTGTCCTAAGTGGCTATCCTCTAAGCTTTTCAGACACTCAGGACCCTTCCTGGCAGAAGCTGGGCTCTGGATTTAAACAAGATCCTAATGGAAACACATAGGAACGCGGGATCAATGTGCTGAAAGCACTGACATTCTCAACTGCTGTTTTATCTTCTTTCCCAATCCTGTACTTCCTCCCTTAGAGGAACAAGTATCCATATATGTTTTCCCCTCACATCTAATGCTTGAACATTTAGAACAGCACTAGATTTAAAAGCCAAAGTTTCAAAGGTATTGGTTACAAATTAAAAACCAACAGTAACCAGCTTGGCCTTGCTCAGCACTGACTCCTCTAAAAGTTCATTCTCAGGGGACCTCCCTGCATTGGTTTGTTCTGTGGCTGGATGAATCCCAAATCTTACCCACACAGTAAGCATTTCTGTACTTCACACATACGCTGTCCCATTAAATCCCTTTACTGAGTCTACATTCCTCTCCTACCTCAAATTCACTCCACTACAAGTCTGTCATTCCAAAATCATCGCCCTTCTAAAGATTACTTTGGTTAATCCCTTTGTTAATCCTGAACATGATTCCAGCCACTTTTATGACTCATATGGCCAATGAGGACCCAGATACTGGATAACACACACACACACACACACACACACACACGCACACGCACACGCACACACACATCCCTAAACTGAGCTAGTTAACCCCGAATCTACCACGGGCTAAGAACTACTTTTCCCAAGGTTCTCTTTCCATTAACTCAACAGACTGGTGTGGTCAAGAGTGCAGTGGGCAGCCCTTTTCATTTACAGGAGAGCCTCCACCAGGGAAATCTGTAAGTATGCTATGGAAGGGTTCTAACCAGATTAACTGACCTCGGCTCTAGCTCTGCAAAAGCAAAGGTGCATATTTCAGAGAATCAAACGATAACCGTTACTGTCACTACTATCACAGGTATGGTGCAAACAACCTTATGAGAGAGCGATGGTCAATCACACCCATTTAGCAGAGGACTTGGACGTGGAAAGCTAAAGTGCCTTGCACAAATTCGGGCTGAGGACCACACCCACGGGGGCCACCCTGGTCGGCCTGACCCCAAAGCCCGTGCTCTTGTGCGTTGCGTTCACCGCCCCACCACTGACCTCAGCTTCCAACGCCCGACATTGCCGGG